>NW_018252054.1:114627-231303 GCF_001263595.1 Phalaenopsis equestris | reverse complement strand
TATGTCTTCGTCGATCACGCTCTGTTAGAGATTTTTCCTTTATGGCGAACCCTGGTTTCTGCTCCACTGCATCTTCGTCGATCATGCTCTGCTCGTCCTTTCGTCGTTTTAGTTTGTTTCGCCTTTACGTCTATCACCGTGCATAGTCTTCGGCAGCTAGTGCTTCGTCGTCTCGAGTTCAAAGGGCTCGTGTTCGTTGGGATTGGCTTCTGCGGCGTCATGCGTCTTCGGCTTCGGCTGCTTCTCATTCGCGTCAGTCAGCTCCCATCGGAGCAGTTCCCCTTTCCTTGCTTCGATGGGTGTGCTCCCTCCTCTTTCGGCTGAACCCGACAAAGTCTCTTTTGTTATAAAGAATGTCGTGATGATACAGATGATTATTCTTTTGTTAAGAAGGCGAGTAGGAAGGGTAGAAAAATAACTATCTTTCTCGCTGATTTAGAAATTTCAACATTGACTAAGAAATACAAGCTCGCTCTTATTGAAAAATTTCAGTGGGGGCACCCACTTATGAAAGTTATCAGAAAGAGTTTTGATGATCTCAAATTAGTAGGCAAGTGAAAAGTGGGACTTCTTGAAGGTAGACATGGGTTGATTCAGTTAACCGTGGCTGAAGACAACGCTTGGATCCTCTAAAAAATATCTTAACATTGCAGGAAAGTCTCAAGTGGTCTCTTGATTATGACCCAAATCATGAACCTCCCACTATACCAATATGATTTAGTTTACCTGGTCTCAAGCTGCATCTATTTAATCATCATGTCTCCTACTCTATTGGCGCCATTTTTGGGGATCCTATGAAACTAGATCTACCCACCTTCAATCTAATCAGGTCTTCTGTTGTCAGAATACTTGTGGAAAGAGATATTACTTTACCTGATATTACAGAAGTCTCGCTGGGCACAACACATAACGGAAATTAGCAACAAATTGACATGGAAGATAGATCATTTTAGTGTACCCACTGTAAGATGTTTAAGCATACCATTGACAAATGTCATAGGCTCCAAATCTAACTTGAAATCTAAAACTCAAATAATGCATAAGGATGTGTCTAACCTCACTGCTTTGGACACATCTGCTCCACCTGTGGAGAAAATTACCACAAGACGGGAGTTGGTGTCTGGTTTAATTGACCCTGGGTACCCCCCTGACAATACTGTTTCTGTTTCTGCGATTGATGTGTTGTCGGATGACTCTGCTGGGCAACCTATAACTTCAAGCCTTATTGAAAGGAATACTGAAGTATCCTTACCTACAAAGGATAATGTTCGTACCGATAATCAGGAGAGCCTTGCAGCTCCTCATCTTTAGAAAGTCTGCTGCGGTTCTACAACCTCATTCGAACAAGAAGTCATTACTGTTAGTAAGGCACAAGGAGCTCATCAGCTTATACATGCCCGACAATCTGTTGACCAACACACTGATCAGATGAGTCAATCTTCGAATGAAGAATGACAGATTTACACATCCAGAAGGAAGAAGAAAAATGGAGGCCTAATTGAGCTCAAGAATTTAATGGATGACACATTAATTATTTCAGGTAATGACACGCAACTCAACAATTTGTTAGTTGGCTCCCTTCCTAGAACTAGAGATAGATGCAAGACTAAATTGGGTCATCCCTAACTACTTGTTTCTGCATTTTGGCGATTTTGGTTTTGGGCCTTACATGTATCTTCTTTTTATTGGATTTTTGTGTGAGTTGCACAGTGGGTAGAGTGCTTTATTTGGGCCCACTCATACAACAAATCTGTATCTTTTCTAATTTAAAATATTAGCCCTTAGGCTTTGAATATATATATATATATATATACATAATGGACGGTTCGGGCGCTTAGCTAGGGTTTGATTTCGTTGGCAATCAAGCGGAGATTCGAAGATGCTGACAACGTGGATTCCCTCTCGACGGTCGTACTCCGGTGAGATCTTTCGAAATCTTTCCTTTTCTTTCCTTTTCGTTTGGTTTTGGCTTCTCCTCCGTTCTCGTCTTCTTTTCTCGCCTCTTCGCTCTCTCGCCAGTTATGGCGAAGACGTATGCAATCTTCACTGTGGTGGTTTCCTCCTCTGGTACTCCTCCAAAGTTTGAGTTTCCCTTTGAGGCGCCGGGGGGGGTTGGGGGGGGGGGGGGGAATGTGCGCTTTTTCTCTCTGACTCTGAGAACTCCATTCTTGCCTCTGCCTGTCGTTTCCATCTTGTAGGTAAGTTCCTATATGGGCTTCCTAAATATGATTTCTTGTTAAAACATTTTGAACTTTTGAATTTATCGAGGGTTGAAAGATCGGTGGTCTTGACAGCAGGCATATTCGGATCCAACTCTCTAATGAGGATGACTATGCTAAACCATTTGCACGCAGAACTGTTCATTTTGGTGATGTTTGGATGAAAGACCTCAAATGGACAACTGAGTTTGATCCTAGGACTGAGCTACCTATTATTCTTGTCTGGCTTCGCCTTCCGGGCTTAAAGATGCATTTGTTCAATCATGAAATTTTGTTTTCTATTGCTGCTATGTATAGTAAGCCGTTAATGCTTGATGCCCCTACCTTCAATTTAATAAAACCTTCAATGGCTAGAATTTTAATAGAACGTGATGTTACCTTATCTCCTCCGGAGGAGGTTTGGATTGAATTTAATCATACGGGGTATTGGAAACCGATGTTTCTTGAGAAACATCCTCACTACTGCTCGCACTGCAGTATGTTTGGCGATGATTCGGCACACTGTTTTCACTTGCACCCTGAATTGCGAAAATCCACTTCCGGTCGTGAGACCTCTGTTGAGCAGAAATCTGCTCTTCGAACTCCTCATTTTGAACTAGTTACTCAGTCCACTGAAGTACCTTGCGCGTGCCCTGTTGATCAAATTACTCCCTATTTGGAGGCAACCAGTGCTGCTCAGTTTGGTGAAGTAGCACGCGTGGGCCCTGTACCCATGGAGAGAGTTGAAGAAATTGTGGATCTCATTGCCACACAAGAACCGGAAATTGTGGCTCAAATCTCTAGCGCTTTGGCCAAACAATTTGAGGTTCAGGATCCCCCACAAGCAAATAATCAACATACTACTCCATCGGTTACTCCCCCACCGCCGGACCCATCTGCTATGGTTGCCATGGCTTTAGAATCTGAATAGACAATTCAAAAATATAGCAGGAGAAGAGGTAGAAGGAAATCAGAACTCCCACTTATGACACAGACAAACAATATTGATGTCACATACCATTCGGAGGGTGAGCACTTGCATCTTCCCCTTAGATTTGCTAGGAGGGGAGGGGGGGGGGGGGGGGGGGGGGGGTCATGGGCCAAAATATTTAACATTCTGGTATGGAACATTAGAGGAGTGACGAACCCCCACTCCTTTAATCGTTTAAAACATTTATTGAGGGTCCATAAGACAGACATTTTTGTTCTTTTGGAGCCGTTTATAACGGTTCCCGTTTGTAACGGTTCATAAAGAGAATATCATTAAGAAATTCATGAGTTACATGCATTATAGTAATCTGAACAATAAAATTTGGCTCTTTTGGCAGAAAGATATCACTCTTTACATTCTTGATGATAATGTGCAATATGTTCTTATTCATTATCAGCTGAAGAACTTTTTTTGGTTGGGCTACTTTCATTTATGTCAGCTCTCTTTTAAGGGACAAACTTCTCCTTTGGCAATAACTTACTCATATGGGTGCTACTATTTCTGATAATTGGTTCGTTGGAGGGGATCTAAATATGATTATGTTGTCGTCGGAGAGAAGGGGTGGTGCTAAAATTGATACAAGTCTTATCAACCGTTTTTGTGAGCATATTGCGGATGCTGGCCTTTATGATTTAAGCTTTCTAGGCTCTCCTTATACTTGGCGGAAAGGTTTTCTTATGCAGAGACTGAATAGATTTCTGGGAAACTCATCTTTGCTGGACAATATTATTCATGTCAAATATCTTAATCATGTTGCATCGGACCATAACCCTATTTTGCTTAGTTTGGCTTTTCGTTCTAAACTTGCTCGCTATCACTTTAAATTTCTCAATGTTTGGACTTTTCATCCTACTTTTATTGATTTGATTAAGCAGACTTGGGTCTCGCGGTGGAGTGGTAACCTTTGGTTCATTTTGTGGCAATTACATAAGAACGTTGCTTCTTACTTAAAAAGGTGGAACATTGATACTTTTGGCAATGTTTATTCTAGGGTTTCAAAGGCCCAACTGGAGGTCGATGCTTTAGAGGCACAGGTGATAGACACTCCTGATCTTGAGGCCAAGTTAGCTAATGCTCATCATACTTTCTTGTAGGAAATCACTATTGAGGAGGATTTCCTTAGACAGAAAGCTTGCGACACTCATTTCAAAAACGAAGACAAAAACACTAAATATTTGCATGCTACTATCAAGCATCGTCGTAATATAAATGTCATTATTAAGATTTTTAATAATGAGGATAATGTACTTACTGATACCGATCAAATTGGTTCTAATGCAACTGATTATTTTTCTTCTCTTTATGTTGAGCCTCTTCCAGTCACTGATATTCTATCGGATTTGTTTGAGGATCAGAGGGACATGGTTTCCTCCCTCTCCTTGTCCGACCCCCCAAATGAGTTAGAGTTTTCAATGCCCTTAAAGATATTAGTTCTCAGAAGGCTTCTGGCCTTGATGGTTTCCTTCTGCTTTTTATATTTCCTGCTGGGACATCATAAAGAAAGAGGTGGTTCTCGCGATTCAAAGTTTTTTTCAGGGTGAAAACTTTGGAAAGTATTTTTTTACCGCTTTGATTGTTCTTATCCCTAAAACTAATCTAATGATAAAACTCATTGGAAATTGGAAGGATTTTAGGCCCATCTCGCTCACTTCAGTGATTTTTAAAATAATCAGTAAATTGATTGTGGTTCGTCTTCAACCCGATCTTCCTCTCATCTCCCCCCACCAGTCGGCCTTTATTATAGGACGTGATATTTCTGACAATATACTCTTAACCCAGGAAATTTTGTAGGATCTTGATAAAAAATGCACGAGTGACAATCTTGTTATCAAATTAGATATCAAGAAGGCCTTTGATACTATTAATTGAGATTTCATCATCAACGTTTTGAAGGCTAGAGGTTTCAATCCCAGTTTTTGCACTCTGATTAAAAGATGGTTGGCCAACAACTATTATTCCGTGCTGGTTAATGGTAATTCTTATGGTTTTTTCACTGCTTGTCGGAGAATTAAACAGGGGGACCCTCTTTCCCCTATTATTTTCATTCTAGCTTTTGATTACTTATCCAGGATGCTCAATCATTTCCAGCTGTTACACCCTCACACACAGTTTTCCCATAAAGCTAAAATGATGGTTTCCCACCTTACATATGCAGATGATGTTATTATTTTTGCTAATGCCTCTAAACTTTCTATAAAACAATTATTGGGGCTCTTAAAGGATTTCTAGAATTGTTATGGACTCCTCTTTATACTGGGGGCAGGATTTCTTTGCTATCTAGCGTTCTTCAGAGTATTCCACTATATGTTTTGCAGGTGTTTAATCCAAAAAAAAAGTGCTATCAATGTCATGGAGAGGTTTTTAATAAATTCCTTTGGGTGGGGAATGGTGCTAAGAGGATTTGGGGCTCTTGGCATAAGATCTGTAAGTCTAAGAAGACTGGCGGTATTGTCTTTAAAGCTTTGAAACATACGGTGGAAGTACACCTTTGTAAACTTTGGTTTAAATTTAGATGGGCTCATCTCTATGGGCTTCCTTTATGCATCATAAATATATTGTTCAAACTCACCCTTCCCAGGTTTTGTGAAAGGTTGGTGATTCTCGTATCTGGAAAGCAATTGTTAATGCTAGAACTACTGCTAATGATTTCATGTTTTGGGATATAGGTCACGGAAACATCTCTTTATGGAATGATAATTGAGGGTTGTCTTATCTCCCCAAAGACTCTCACCCTCTACATACTAACTCCTTATTGGTTTCTGATTTCTTTTCTCAAGATGACTGGGATTTCTCCAAATTATGTTCTATGATGGGAGAGGAAAATGCAAAACATATTATTACTATTCCTATTACCCCTTCACGCAGGGATTTCCCCGTGTGGAAAAGGAACAGTTCTCAATCGGTTTGCAAATTAATATATGATACTTTACATTTACACCGCGATTGGTTTTGAGGAAAATAGATTTGACACAAATTTTTAACTCCCTCTATATCCTTTTTTCCTTTGGCGTTATCTCTCTTTCTTTCCTTAAAATGGCCTCGAGATGCCCTATGTGCAAAGTTGCGGAGGAAGATTCGAGACACATATTTTTTGAATGTGCTTTCTCTTTAAATGTTTGGAATATGTTGGGCATACATTTCGGTATTTCATGGTTGCATAGGGGCATCTTAAGCAATTATTTGTGGCAATGAAAGGTTTTTAATAATAGGGGGGCAAATTTCCCCTTCCTTTTTGGTCCTATGGTTTATTTGGACCTCGAGAAACAACTTTAAATATATCTCCTCTCCCCCTACTGCTTCTATGACGGTTTCTTATGTGTTGGCCTATTACACTAAGGTCCTAAGGGTCGGTACAAATGATGTTTAAAATTTCAGGCCCCCCGGCTGATTAGGTGGGCTCCCCCCTCATTGGGTTTTGTTAATGTTAATGTGTATGGCTGTTGGAATCCCTTTTATGCTGCGGTTGGGGGCATTTTTAGAAATTATGAGGGTAAGTGTCTTTGCTACTTCACCTCTCCTGTTGCCGTTGGCAACCCATTAGCCACGGAATGCTGGGATTTTTTTGGCTTTAATGGTGGCAAGTGTTTTCAATTTTCATACAATTGAAGTGGAAACCGATTCTAAAATGCTCTATGATATACTTTTGGGAATCTCACCACCCCTCTGGGATATAATTTGCACTTTTAAACATATTTTAGCTTTAATAGCTGCAAGACAATTAGAAGTAAATTGGAAATTCATTCATAGAGAAGGCAACTCCCCTGTTGATTGGTTAGCCAAACATGCAGGGGAGGTCTGTCACGTTGGCATTTATCCTCCTGCTCCACTCAGACGTCTTCTCATTGGGGACAATTTGAATCTGCCATATGTTCGAAATTAAATTTTGGTGTTGCTTAGCTTTACCTTTGAGGGCCTTCTTTCTGTATGGTGGTTGGGGTTTGCACTTCTCCCCTTACGTGATTTTTATTTTGTTTGGCAGGTCTCTTTGGTTTGCAACATGCTTGGTTTTGTCTCCCTGTTTTCTGCTCTCACCATTTCCGCTGATCTACTGTTGTTTTGGTTTTCTCTACTCTGATCTCCAGATTTCCAAGGTTTTTGTTATTCGCGGGAGTGCTCATGGAGAATTACTACTAACCGGAAGACAATTTTTTGTACATTTTCTTTCTCTTTACATGTTAAGCAATACACGAATACAGGTTTATTTAGTTTTGGGTATACCTATAATTTTTGGTGATTTCTTTTGTGTGAGTTGTACTGTGGGGAGAGGAACCTCTAAGGCTGTGTTCAAATGTATTTTTTGCTTTCATAGTCGGGGATCCTCCCCCCTCCAATTTTTGTACATTTTCTTTTAATTGACGCATAGGGAACCACCATTGCTCTTTCCCCCAAATATACATATATATATATCAAAATCGAATGGGAGAGACAGGAGGCTCTGCTAGGGTTTCGCCTCATGGCGAACCCTAGCCTTTGCTACAGTTTTTCGCTCGAAGAAGAAGCGGAGTTCGCTCCTCTGTTCCTGTTCGCGACTCTTCGTCTTCGTAGAGCTCATCGAGCTGCGTCTGTTCCGCAGCTTCGCCCCGACCGTCTTCAGCTCGTCCGTCTTCTGCGGTTTCAACCATCTTCTGCGGCTTCGCCATGACCGTCTGCTGCGACTTCAGTGGCTTCGACTTCTGCGACTTTCTGCTTTGCTTTCTAGGCTCATTTTCTGTTTCCTGTCCACAATCCTCGGGCTTGAACTGAAATTGCAGGGGATTCACAGAGGGGTTTCCGCTTCTGCTCCCTGTTTCTAATTTGGATTTTGCTCTCTGTTTTGCTTTCTTCACTGTTCTTAATGCCGCACCTCCATCTACTGGGGATGATTTCAGAAAGATCGTATGTTGTTGTCCTTGCGGGTGTCCACGCATCAAGTACACCTAAATCGTGTTCTTTCCCTCATTCATTTGAGTGAACGGAGGACATTAAGAAACCTAGTAAGAAGAATGGGAAGACAATCGCCTTTTTTACATAAGCTGAAGATATTCAACTAGCTTCCTCTTGTCGACTGAAATTGGTCTGAAAATTTCTGTATAACCATCTCAAAATGGAGTTGATTCGTAAGGAAATTGAGATTATGTACCTTGTTGGGGAGTAAAAAATTGGACTGTTAGATGGAAGAGACATTTTTATACAACTTAATAATGAAGAGGATTACACGGATTTATCTGCTAAAAAATTAATCTGAATTGATAATAGAGCAATGGAGATTCTGAAATGGTCTGTGGATTTTGACCCACAAACGAAACCCCAATCATTCTAGTTTGGATTTGCCTCCCTTGTCTAAAATTTCATTTTTTTACTCAAAATGTTGTGTACTCTATTGCCTTAGCTTATCGTAAGCCACTCAAAACGGACATTCCTACTTTTAATCTTTATCGACCATCTGAAGATGGAGTACTTGTTGAAAGAGATCACTTCATCTGCTTCTGAGGAAATTTGGTTGGGCACACAACACATGGGTATTGGCAAAAAGTAGTGATTGAGGATTTTCTTTCGTATTGTTTGAACTGTCGTATGTTCGACCACCCCATTTCTCAATGCTACCATCTACACCCCCACCTCAGACCAAAAAAACATAGTGCTTCACCAGAGGCAGTGAATTCATCTCCAAGTTATTGACACTATTGATCAACAAAAGAATACATCTAAAGACATTTCTATTCTCATAGGCAATATGACAACCATTCAATCCACACGCAATGTTGTAGCTCCGCCGTCTTTGGAACCGCCTATCGTGGGGAGAGGGAGATTCTTCAGACTCCATATCCCCTGGAACCTATCATCAATATTACAGGTGTTAATACTTCTACTGCTTCACTACCAACTCATCAGGTCGAACGAGCTGTTAATGTTACTCAGACTCATGATGATCATGATGTGCATAGCCTACACCTGTCCGACCAACTTTAGAACAATTTGTTGATCAGATGAGGAATGACAGATCTACACATCCAGGGGGAAGAAGAAGAATGGAGACCTACTTGAGCTTAGGAATCTGATGGATGAAACTTTGGTTACTTCGGGCAATGATACTCACCTTACTAATTTGTTAGCCGGCTCACTTCCGAGAACTAGAAACAGAGGGAGGACTAAAATAGGATGTACCTAGCACTTTTTCGCCATTTGGTGGCTTTTTGGTCTTTTACCTTTATGTATCTTTGTTTAAGCAGAAACATCCCAACGGCTAATACATTTGTGCCATTTTTGTTTTATATATATATATATATATATAACGACATCATCTACGGTCGAGAGCTCTTCTAGGGCTTCCAATGGCAATTTCGGTTTCAATTGATTCTACCACAGGAAGGAAATAACCTCGCATCGTCGACTCTCGCTCCGTCGTCTAGCTTCTGCGTCTACGTCGGTGTTGACGTTCGCTGCTCCCTGTCGCGGTTCGCATCGCGATATCGCTCACTACTCGTGTCGTCCTTTTCCTCGATATGCTACACTGATCTTGTTCGATATCACTCCAAGCCTCCGTCGCTCGCAGCTTCGTCTTTGCGCCCGACTGTTTGGTTTTCTTCTGTTTCGGCGCTGCTCTTGTTTCTGCGCCCGACAGCTCCTCTGCCTTTCAACAATCTCACAGCAGTTTAACGCCGATAGCCTCTGATGGTGTTTCCTTGTTCTTTGGTTGAGCCGGACAAAGTCTCCTTTGCTCATGTGGTGGTATCTCCTTAAAGTTATAAGGGATCTCGTGAGAGTATAGATGATTGTCCTTTTATTAAGAACGGAAGTAGGTAATCTGGAAAAGAAACAATCTTTTTCTCTGAATAATCTACCCTGACGGAAAAATCCAAGTTTGCTCTTAATAGAAAATTTCAGTGGGGACACCCTCTTATGAATGTTATCGGAAAGAAGGTTGATGATCTTAAGCTAATAGACAAGTGGAAAGTGAGACTCATGGATGAGAGACATATGTTGATCCAACTAACAATGGCTGAAGACTACACCATAATTTTCTTCAAGAAATATCTTAATATCGAAGACAAATCAATAAAGTTACTCAAGTAATCTCCTAATTTCGACTCAAATCATGAAACTCACACTGTACCGGTATGGTTTAGTTTACATGATCTCAAGCTAAATTTTTTTCACCAGGTCATCCTTGGGGATCCCTTGAAACTAGATCTGCCTACTTTAAACCTAACCAAACCCTCGGTGGCAAGAATACTTGTAAAAAAGAATATTACTTTACCTGATGTTACTGAAGTCTGGTTAGGCACAGCCCATAATGGTTATTGACAACAAATCGTCATGGAACACAAACCCCCATATTATACTCACTGTAAGATGTTTGGCCATATCCTTACTAAATGCCACAAGCATCATCCTAATTTGAAATCTAAAGTTCAAGTGAATAAGGATGGGTCTAACCCCTCTCCTATGGACATTTTAGTTCCACCTGAGAAGGATACTACCAGACAAGAGGTGCCTATTGCCCCTAAGGACTCCCTCCCCCATGACACTGTTGTTACTGTTACTGCGATGCGGTGCTGGCATCTACAGACTCCATTGGAAAACAATATTGCTGGATTATTACCTATAAATGGGAGTGTTCAGACTGATAATCAGGAGAGCCTCGCAATTCCACTTCTTCAAGAAGTATCCGGTGTAGAGGCAACTCATACTTCACATAATGTAGAACCTATTGTGGGTATTACTGTTTGTATTCCTTGTACTTCAGCTCTAGACTGATTCTTCGGAGGAGGAATGATAGGTTTACACTTCCAGGAGGAAGAAGAAGAATGAAGATCTACTAGAGCTCAGGAGTCTCATGGATGACACTTTGGTTACAACGGGTAATGATTAGCACCTTACCAATCTACTAGCTGGATCCCCATCGAGAACTAGAGCCAGAGGCTAGACTAGGTTGGGATGACCCACACATTTTCAGCGCCCGGGTGATTTTTGGGTTTTTTGAATTTATATATGTACCCATCTTTTACATTTTTTGGTGTATGTTGTACTGTGTTGGTTGAGTGTTTAGGCCCACCCATACAAACCTATTTGTACTTTTTTCTTTAAGTGTACATATATATATATATATATATATCGCAATAAAAAATAATGATATTTCCCATAAAGCCATTAAAGAGATGAATAAAATTTCAACTATGAAGTTTTATTGGCAAGAAACACCAATCCAAAGCGCGGCCAAAAAAATTAGAAACTTCACCATCCATCATAAGAGTTAACCTTAAGTTTGGAAAGTAACCGAGGCAAATATACTTATAAACTAGTTGAGCTTGGTTTGATGAAATAAATCATTAGCTAAGTTCAATAACAAAAGAATCAAGCGTGAGCCTACTCAAACTCAGCTCTTCGGCATGTGAGTAAACTTATTTTAAGAAAATATTAATTAAAAACATATTTATAAATAATTGATTCAAGCATTCAACTAAAAATTTGAAAAACAAAATACAGTTGTCGCCTTCATTTTCTCTTAATTTCTCAAAATTTTCAATTTTTTCTATGGTTTTAATGTCATAATTCTTAGATTGGTTTTCATCTTATCCTTCATATGAAAATGAGCTAGCAGGCAAGCAAGATTAAAATTGTGCACAAACAAAAGTGCCTTGAGCTTGATTTAATTCATTTATACCCCTAACCCCACCTGCTTGTAGTCAGCTTTTTGGGGTTCATTTATACCCCTAACCCCACCTAATTTTAGTCAGCTTTATGTATCCCCATTTTTTATTCATTCGTATTTTGTATTGTATGAGGTATTAAAACTTAATTCATAAACCATTTAAAAAAAATAACATATATTACCATAGTTGCTCATTTTCTTTCATAACACTTTTTTATTAATCCTATCTACCAGTCTATAATTTATGTCACAATCACCAATATCTAATTTTGTTGAAAAAATTGAACCTGCGACCAACTTTCTATCAACAAATCAGGTATCAGTGGACAATAAATTTCCATCTATGAAAATCCATATAACAGCAAAAGCCTCTCATCTACAACACTCCAAAAGTCTATTAATAATAAGCTTTCCATCTATCTACAACAATTATCAATTCATGGATTTTAACATTCATCTACAATAATACAACAATTAGCTAACAACAATAATCCATTTCTACCATTCTAGAATTAAAAATTAATTTTCAAATTTATCTTTTTCATTGATTGTTGTTTCTCCCATTATTTATGTACAAATTTTCATTTTTTACATAACCAGATTCAGTTGTAAAACCCCTCCATTTCCCATATCCTCTTTCCCCATCCTTATCTTTACGAATATATGAAAGTCAGTAATGTTATACTCCCTGTGATATCCGACAGGTCTTTCAATAATCTTTCCTCAAATCTGTTGAATTCTTCAACACTGAAAATGAATCTGTCTGATAGAAGTAGTGTGAATATATGTGAAGGATCCACCAAAAAAGGTTAATTGCCATAAAGAAGCTAATAGTTATGAAAGTGGCAACTATAATACTAGAAATCAACCTTAGAATAAAAAATCCAAATCCAAAACATTGAAAATCCACAACGGATTATTGGAAAGAACAGCTTCAAATAGAAATTACACAATGACAAATCAAAATAGCTCTCTCCTTTCCTTTGCAGCCATCTGAACAACAAATCAAAGATAACTATTCTTCCAATAGAAGCTTATTCTAAGACATCGTATCATATTCTTTCAATGAATACAAAAAATTTACTATCCGGTCAGCAGACCCAAGAGTATCAAATCATATGAAAAAAATATGATCCACAATTACAGTGTGTCATGGAAGTTATAATGTACGAATTACATATAGATCAGAACAGGTTAGGTCACTCTCTCAAAATACTTAACATTTGACTCCACGCTTTTTAGTACCTAATCAAGATTGCAACTTATTATCAATTAGTAAACTCTATAGAAATAGTTGTGTTGCTAATTTCTCATATAATCTCACTTTCAAGACTTAAACTTTCACTCATTCACCTACTCCCTCATGCACACACTTAAGAAGTTATATTTTGAAGTGATGGAAAGATTCAAGTGTTATAAGTTTACGCAGAAGAATTGTGAGATATGTTTATAAGACTAATTGAGTATGTTTAACAAATGATCAAGTTGAACGTCTCAATAACGTAGTACCAATACAAATATAGGACATTAAGAATTAGACGAAACTACAACATACAATTAAACATCTATATGTGTGATTAAAAAAGCTTCTTACAAAGTCATGGTGATAAGAATGTTTCAAAATCTATTTGGATGAAAGAAAAAAATGAAGTTGTTAAACAGAAACAGAGAAAGTTAACAAAGTATGGAGATATATATACCTGGGCTATCTTCACAGTGCGAATGGCTTCAAATAAATTTGGCGCAACAGAATGGAACAACTGAAATAAATGATACCAAAGTGAAAACAGAATTTGGCTGAAAGAAAATGGTTAATCATCGATTATTACCTCATCAATCAAATATGTTGTATCAAATGAGACGGCAGTTTTATCCAAACTGGGTTGCAGTTTCAAACAAAGCTCTTTAACTGACGATAAAACTGACAATTTGACTGTTCAAATTCCAAATACATATGTATCAAAAGTCATGTTTGATTTTGTGCCACGAGAAATGTAATATTAGAAATAAAACACAGTGGAAGAGTACCAGTCCAATTAAATCCAGGTAGCATGAAAGAAGTAAGGATATGGATAACTCTTTCTTTTTCTTTGAGGACATCCTCTACTCTAGCCACATGAATACAAGCTGTAATACAATCCAGGACCTTCTCAAGCGCCAGACTAGAGTCATCAATAAGTTCATTATCTAAATCAAGAAAGTTAATAAAAGTTAAATACAGCAATTAGCCAGCGCACACCCAAAACAAGCACAGAAAGTATTTATTGTATATAATCACATGGTGCAAAATGGAGCATCACCAAGGCAGGAATCTTCTATGAAAAAAAATTAGCATCCAAAGATAAATGTAGCTCATTAATCAAAGAAACTAAAAAATAATTCAAACCGATTTTGAAAATATTTGTTTGTTTCACAGCACGTAAGCATGACTATATTACATGCAAGTTCTATTTGATGATGTTTGTTCATGGTTGTCAACCTCAAGAGAGGTCAGGAGAGAGAAAGCTAGATAGATGAGAATAGTTTAACAATTAAAATATAAAAAATGAGAATTAGGTATTTCCCCCACCTCATAAAGTGTGAGGTAGAGCATTAACTCCAACCCATGTTGAGTGTTTAAAAAAAAATAATAATAATAATAAAAGATCCAATAATAACATTCTTCATGTAATTCATCTTTCAAGTCAATAGATGCTAAGTATATGCTGCTGAAAAGATTTACTAGATTCAAAATGTTAGTTATCAGCAGACATTTTATCTTTATTATGCATTATATTCTCTTAATTAAAAACATTCTTAATATTATTTCCTTCATACCGCACATATTGTATTTGCCTATACATAGAAACAAGTTGCATGGCAAAATCAATCAACTCATTTTCAATTATTTATCTTTCAACATATTATCAAAACCCGGTTAGGGCATACCGACATTTTTCTCCAGCCTGCCCTGCCATTGACTTGACTTTCTATGTCGTGTTAATCACAATATGGCTTCCACTAACTCACACGTCACATAAAAAACTTGCATTTTCCTGCAGCCAAACACTTTCGATAACTAATTGCAATCGCAGTCACTCGCCTCTCATGCTTTGCCACAATTCCGCACCCTTGCATCATACACTTGTCCCTTAACCATGCCCATTATGCACTTGCACCCATTATTCACATGCTATAACACCCAACGCCAAGCAATTCTTGTGCTCCACCTTGACGCCTACCTGCTGCACCCACTTGTGTTTTGCTCAATACTACTTGTGCTTGCTCATATGTATCTGTTAACAATCTCCTTCCAGCTTGCTCATTCATTACCATGCATGAGTGTTGCCTTAGATATATTCACACTGACTCAGAGAATCCTATAAACTCACACCGACTTAGATATAGTCTCTTCCATGACACCGTCTTCTGGCACCACCAAAGCCAATTTCACTACTGCCTTTCTTATAGCTTGTAGAAATGTGGCATGGGCCACTAAAGTTCTTATCTTAGCCAGGGTACCTATCACGGCCGACTCCTTCAAAGGCAGAAGTATAATACACTTCCTATCCTTGATAAGTGAGTAGGTGTTTTTCATCATGAAGTGTAATCCTATCTTATTGCCATGGTTTGCCCAAAAGGATGTGACACGCATCAATAAGCACATAACACCAAGCTTGATTTTGTAACTTATGTCCTCTAGAAAACTCCACGACACATCTCTTATCAACTATGATCTTCTTTTCTTCATTCAAACATGACAGATTATGATTGGGAATACTTTTGAGTAGTGAGGCTCAATTTATCCGTGAATAGTGCATATTGTATTAAACAAAACAAAAAGTATAAAAAAAAATACAATCTATGTTCCGTGGACAATAACACAAAAATCTCAATCCACTTAAAGAAAAAAGAGGAGCATGATCATTAACACACGTGAAAACAAAATCACTATCTATGGCCATTTTAGCACAAGTATGAGCTGCCTTGTTGTTGCTCTTGAAGGTATGTTGAAAAATCACTTGATTAAATCTGCACAAAAAGTCATAATTTGGATTGTTGGGAGTCATATACCACCATGCTTGCTTGTCCATGGTCTTCCGGAAATGGTCTATGACATCAATGTTGTCATCCAATCTTCAATGACCCCTTGGAGGTAGAAGATTGCCATCATTTCCACTTGTGTGCTATCCCAATGCAATATATATACAACAACAACAACAATAACAAAGTTTTATCCCAGTAAGTGGAGTTGGCTACATGAATCATTTTTCTCCATTGCATCCTATTGAGTGTCATATTTTCATTTAATTATAATAAATTAAGATCATTTTTTATACAATATGCCCAAGTCTTTCTAGGTCTACCTCAGCCTTTCTTAACATAAGTCAAATCTAAAACATCTACTCTTCTAATCGCATAATCATATGGTTGACGTTTAATGTGACCAAACCATCTAAGATGGCTCTCTCGTTTGTTCGCCACTGGAGCTACAACAAACCTATCACGGATATATATGTTTCACATTTTGTTTCTAATTGTAAAGACACTCATCTACCTAAGCATTCACAGCTCGACAACACTAAACTTAGTTTTATGCTTTGTTTTAAAGGCCAACATTTAGCGCCATAGAGCGTTCCATGTCTCAGCACCATCTTATAAAATTTTCCTTTCAATCTAAGCGGTACTTTTCTATCACATAACAGGATCAAAGCATTCCTCCAATTCAACCAACCAAGTTGATTTCTACTAATAACATCTCCATCTATATCACCATCACTTTGAACAATAAACCCAAGATATTTGAAACGTTCACACCTTTTAATAATTTGATCACCCATAGTTACAGCTCTGTCACTAGAGCAACTACTACTAAAATTTATATATATATATTCATTTTGGTTATTACAATCTCCCCTTTTAAAAATTTCATCCTCGAAATTTGCAAAATCTTATCCAAGCCTCAAATCACTTCTTATCAAGCAAGTAAAACTTAAATTATCCATAAAATTTCATTAAAAACCTTATTTCTCATTCTATAAGATGAAAAGTGGATAATAAAAGTCTGGTGCAGAATAACTCAACTGAACTTCTTCCATCAACTGAAACAGTGTAACATCACACCTGAAGCAAGATAACATAACAGCACAACACACAACTACTAATAAAAACGTACACTAGAATTGCAGTCTCGAAACATAACACTTATCAATCTCTAGCAGTAGGTTCTTCAGGCGCTCAACTAGTACGAGAATAAACTCGAGGTCGAACTAGTTTTCCTGATTGAACTTGAGTAGGAGCTGAAGTTGTCGACTCTATCCTTATCCGCCCACATGCAATCTTCTATAAAGGAGCTCCAACTGATTTCTTCTCTTCTGATGTTTTTCAACGAAGTGAAGGGCAATATCTGGCTATGTTACTAGGATGACATGTATAAGAGCCCATTAAACAATCACCCTTATGTTGTTTTACACATTTGGCACATGTGATTATAATGCTACAAGAATTGTCACCGTTGAATCTATCAAAACTGAATTTGGGCTTCTTCACATACATTGAATCTTTCTGATTTACTCATATTCTCTTTTTCAATAACAATCTTCCACTTGTGTCTCTTCATGCTTCTGAATAAGTTGGAAATCAATCTCAACTTGTCTAGTGCGCTCCACTAACACTGAATAGTCGTCAATCCCTAAAGACACCAACAACCGTTTGATTGAATCCTTTAATCCCAAAAAAAATTTGTAGCACTTCTCTTCAATAGTTGCTATCAATTGTGTAGCATACCTATACGGTGCAATATACTCTACTTCATATTGTATGACAGACTTTTGTCCATGCACCAACTTGATGAATTTGTCCTTCATCTATCTACCAACAAATAAAGGTACAAATCACTCCTAAAAGCTCCACGAACTCCTCCCAACTTATCATCATGCTGGTTACATCCCCTAACAAGTTCTGACACTGCCTACATCACCACTTTTTGGCTTCTCCATCCAGAACAAAATTAGCTAAAGGTACTTTCTTTCGTCAGGGCACACCATAATATCTAATATCTTCTCTATCCTTATTAGTCAGTTCTCCACTTCAATTGGATCTTCAGTTCCCTTAAACAAATGTGAACGCAAATCTTGAAATATTTTCAAGTACTTTTCCACAATAATAGTCTCACCTTCACTAGAGGGCAGTCTAGACTCTTGAATTAGCTGAGTCATGACAACCATCATCTGAGTTAGAACATTTGTATTAATATTAACATCAAAAAGTACTTCATTTTTCTACCAAATTCCCCCTTTCCTAAATCTCGTGAGTATCAATTTGCTAGAATTGAAATAATTAATAAATGTAAACTTAAAAATGATTAATAATATCATTATTATTATAAAAATCCTATTGACTTTTTGATAAAAATTACATTAATTAATCGTGATCTTAAAGCTTTCTCCTATACCACTTTTGTCACGACCCAGAACAGGTTTTCGAGTTAACCAAGACGAGTACAGACGGTTGGACGGTATTATCAAATCTCAACAACTATCGTTTTAATAATGAAAGAGCCACTAATAAAAAAACATAATTTAACCTTTTGGACCGGTTGTGGGCGAGGAGGGATTCGAACCCCCGACACCGTGATCCTCTGAGCTACAAGCCCCACCCCGTCTACACTGGATCTGTTCCCGGGAGTACCTTCAAAAAGAAACCTTTCCTCTCCTCAGTCATTTCGGGTTAAGAAGATGTGAAAGCTCCTTTCTCTCTAGAATAATAGTGCGTTCCGAGGCGTGAAATGGGAGAGAAGGGATGTTCTTGAATAAGACGACCTTTGCATTTTTGATTTTGATCTTTTGAAATATTAAAAAGTCAAATAAGAGGTGTTAAGCTTATTATCATTCTGGCGTCGAGCTATTTTTCCGCAGGACCCCCCTACAGTATCGTCACCGCAGTAGAGTTTAACCACCAAGTTCGGGATGGATTGGTGTGGTTCCTCTACGCCTAGGACACCATGGGCTTAGCAGTGTAGAGCCGTCAATGATCGGTGAACCGGCGGATCCGTTTGCAACTCCGTTGGAAATATTACCCGAATGGTACTTCTTTCCCGTATTTCAAATACTTCGCACAGTACCCAATAAGTTATTGGGTGTTCTTTTAATGGTTTCAGTACCACTAGGATTATTGACAGTACCTTTTTTGGAGAATGTCAATAAATTCCAAAATCCATTTCGTCAGTTAAATTTGTTCCTCAATTCTTGTTGTCCCCGTTGTCTATAAACATATTCTCTCCTATTCTTCATCTTTTAAGGAGTACCATCTGAATATTGTACAACTTAAGGGGTACTTTAATATCAATATCCATTTCCATTTATGTGTACGAGTACCGTAGCATTCCCCTGCTAATACTATAAAGAGATGATTTTATCATAGTCAATATGCACATGCACATGCACACAATCAAAATAGTAAACCTCATTTTTATCTTATTTTTATACCATTGAAAAACATAAATCATGCATTTAAATGACAAGCAAATATCAGTGACATAAAGTCAATATGATCAATTGAATTGAGTGAGCCAAAAAAACTTTTCTGAGCAAGCCATAGAGTGATTCTTGTAGCCACTTAATCCTTGATGTCCTCTATTTAGTGTCTAAAAATACAAAATAATATTTAGCACTTCAATATTGCTATTACTCAAAAATCTAAAGTATTTTCCAACTATATCTTATTTTAGGTATTAATATATCTTCTAAATTAAAATACATAAGTAGAACTTACCGCAATTAATTTTATTTGTTTGCTCCTTCCTCAAACACCTCTCTTGATTATATTATCCAAAATTCTGATTTATCTAAAAGTTCTATTAATATATTAATAGTTAGACATATACATTAAATTGATAATTAATATGCTAAACCTTTAACTTACCTTAACTTTTCTTTGCTGTCATCATCATCTACTCGATTCAAATTTGAAACTTCAACGGATCGAGCCTTGATTTAATTAAACCTTATTAGTAATACTTAACAATAAATTAAATTTATAAAGTAACATTTTTCAATCCCTTACCTTAAAAAAGAATCAATGTTCAACCTCCCCTAACCCACACACACATGCGGCTTCTTCCCCCTCTAGCACTGGTGCCGCTCCTTTACTTCTTCTTGAGTTCGAACTTGCAAGTTAAGATAGAACCTCCTTTCTTTCTTTGCAGCTCGCAACCCCACCTTCAGTTCGATCGCTCAGGACGATCCCTTCTCCCGCACGAGAAGTCGCTCGATGTTCTTCTCCTGCACACAGCTTGCATGGAACGACTTCTCACCCGTATGCAAAGGTGTTCCTTCCTTCTCCTTCACTCGAGCCGTGAATCGCTCTTTGCTTCTTCCTTCGACTGGTCAGAGCAATACTCTCTTCCTCCGACGCCAAACCACAACGTTCACCTTTCCTTTGCACGACATCAACATTCGGTAAGAAAATCGCTCATTCTCTTCCTCCTCTACTCTCTCTGCCTGTTAGGAACAAAGAAATCGGTTCTTCGACTCTTAAAGAGCTGTCATGACAATTCATCGAATCGATATCACCAATTCGATTGTTATATATTTTTTTATGAAAAGCCCAAGGGCAAATTTTATTGAAATAGAAGAGGATACATAAAATTTGTATGAGAAGAGCCCAAAAAAGGCACCTTATCCATACGATACAAGTACACTAATACCCCAACAAAAAAATACAGATAAACTCAATAAAATGTAAAATAAATTTAAAACATACAAAAAACAAGTAGCTAGGGACGAGCTAGTTTAGTCCTGCACCTTCCTCTAGTTTAAGGAACAGAACCAGATAACAAACTTTGAAGAGTCGTGTCATTGTCAGGAGTCACCAAAGTATCATCCATTAAGTTTCTAAGTTAGAGTGTGCCCCAACCTTTTTCTTCCGCCGAGAAGTGTAAATCTGTCATTCTTCATCAGAAGACTAGCTCATGTGATCATCGATCTGATTTGATGTTAGAACCGCAGTAGGAGGAAAGACAGTCGTTGCTACCGCGATAGGTTCCAGTGTATGTGAAATGTGAATTGTTACCTCTGCACCTGATGCTTCCTGAATAGGAGCTGCAAACCAAAACCTGCCAAGAAAAATAAAGAAACCGCAAGAGGAAGGGTGCAAATCAAACCACAGTACAGAAACGAGAGCCCCCAACTATAAAGCCGAGCAACACAAATGTTAAAATCTAACATAAGGCAAATTCAGGTTATCCCCAGTAAGGAGACGTCTGAGGGGCGCAGGGGGAGATATGTCAACAGAGCACGCATCCCCCTACTTGTCTAACCAATCAGTAGGGGAGTTGCCCTTTTTATGGATAAAACTCGAACTCACTTCCAAGTGCCTTTCGGAAATTAAAGCATAAATACGTTTAAAAATGCATATAATATCCAGGAGAGGAGAAGAGATACCCAACAGTATATCATAAAGCATTTTTGGGTCGGTTTCCACCTCAATCGTATGAAGATTGAAAGCAATTGCCACCGTTAAGGCCAGAAAAATGCCCAACATTCTATGGCTAAGGGGTTGTCAACAACAATAGGAGAAGTAAAGTAGCATGCACACTTACCCTCAGAATTTCTAAATATGCCACCAACCGCATTGGTTCCAACTGCCATCCACATTTCACTTTAACACATCAGGAAGAAAGGGGAGTCCACCTGATTAAACGGGGGGAGGGGGAGCGCCTAAAGTTCGAAACATCCTTCGAACAGACCCTGAGGGCTTTGGTGTAATACGCCAACATATAATTAGAACATTTTTCCCTTTCCCTCTAAGTAAAGGAGAGGGGGGGGGGGGGGGGGGGGGGGAATTATATTTAAAGCTGTTTCTCGCGGTCTAAATAAACCAAAAGACCAACAAAAGAAGGGGAAACCCTCCCCCCTTATCATCAAAAGTCATCCATTGCCACAAATAATTACTTAGGATGCCTCTATGGATCCAGAGGATACCGAAATGAAAGCTCAATATATTCCAAATATTTAAACAGGATAAACATCCAAAAAAATACGTATCTCGAATCTTTCTCCTCAATTTTGCACATAAGATATCTGGAAGCCAATTTAAGGTCTTTCAACTTAAGAATGCTATCAAGAGGTAGTAAAGAAAAGAAAAAAAGCCAGAGGAAAAAGGATATGGAGGGAGTTAAAAGTTTGTGTCAAATCCATTTTCTCCAAAACTAATCCCGGTGTGAATGTAAAGTGCCATAGATTAACTTGCAAACCAATTGAGAAGTGGTCCTCTTCCATGGGGAAATCCCTGCGGGAAGAGGTAATAGGTATAGTGTTAATATGGGTAGCATTTTGCTCCCCCACAATAGAACATAGTTGGCTGAAATCCCAGTCATCTTGAGAAAAGAAATCCGAAACAAGGAAGGTATTGGTATGGGGAGGATAAAAATATTCAGAGAGAGAAGACAATCCCCAATTATCATTCCAGAAAGAGATGTTACCGTCACCAATGTCCCAAAACATGAACTCGCTAGCAGTAGACCTAGCATTAACAACAGCTTTCCGGATCCGAAAATCACCGACCTTCCACAAAACCTGGGAAGGGTGAGATAAAACACAGTATTTCTGATGCATAAAAGAAGCCAATAGATATGAGCCCATTCTAAATTGAAACCAGAGTTTGCAAAGATTTATTTCAACCGTATGTTTCAAGGCTGTAAAGCCAAAACCGCCAGCCTTCTTAGGCTTACACACCCTTTGCTAAGAGCCCCAAATCCTCTTAGCACCATTCCCCACTAAAATGAATTTATTAAAAAGCCTCTCCATGAAATTTATAGCACTTTTCTTTGGATTAAACACCTGCAAAGAATATAGAGGAATACTATGTAGCACGCTAGATAGCAAAGATATCATGCCCCAAGTAGAAAGAAAAACATTTCTCCAATCGTTAATTTTATGCTTGATTTTATCGATAACATCGTCCATATCAATTTGTTTCCTCCTTCCCATAATCAAATTAACTCAAGGTATTTAAGAGAAAGAGAGACATAATGATAACCTGTATAAGGAACCCCCCAATGGATAAGATGTTGCTTGACGTGCTTGCCAAAATACATTTGACACTTGTCACAATTAAAGAGTAGTCTAGAACAATTCTGGAAATCATTTAAGAGCCTCATTAATTGCTTTAAAGAAAGTTTAGAGGCATTAAAAAAAAATAATAACATCATCCGCGTAAGCAATGTGAGAAACCACCATTTTGGCATTGTGAGAAAACTGTGTGAGGGTGAATCAGCTGAAAATGATTGAGCATTCGAGATAGATAATCAAAGACTAAAATAAAAATAATAGGGGAGAGAGGATCCCCCTGTTTAATGGCTCTACAACCAGTGAAGAAACCGTAAGAATTACCATTAACCAGCACTGAGTAATGGTTGTTAGCCAACCATCTTTTAATCAATATGCAAAAACCTGAATTGAAACCTCCAGCCTTCAAAACGTTGATGATGAAATCCCAATTAATAATATCAAAGGTTTTCTTGATATCTAATTTGATAACTAAGATGTCGCACCTGCATTTTTTATCGAGATCTTGTAAAATTTTCTAGGCTAAGAGGATATTGTCAAAAATATCACGGTCTTTTATAAAAGCCGATTGATGAGGAGAGATAAGAGAAAGAAGATGAGGTTGAAGGCGAGCCACAATCAATTTGCTAATAATTTTAGAAACCACAGAAGTGAGCGAGATAGGACGAAAATTCTTCCAGTACATTTTATCATTAGTATTAGGTATAAGAACTATCAAAGCGGCGGCAAAATACTTTTCAAGGTTTTCTCTCTGAAAAAAACTTTCGATCGCGAGTACCACCTCCTTTTTTATGTCCCAGCAAGAAATATAAAAAGCAGAAGTGAAATCGTCAGGGTCAGGAGCCTTCTGGGAATGAATATTCTTGAGGGCAGAGAAAATTTCCATCGTAGTGAGGGGATCAGACAAAGGGGTGGGGGGATCAGATAAAGAGAGGGAGGAAACCATATCTCTATGATCATCAAACATTTCCGAGAGAATATCAGTGACCGGATGAGCCTCAGCATAAAGAGAGGTAAAATAATCAGCGGCATTGGAACCAATTTGATCAACATCAGTGATGACAACACCCTCATCGGTAATAATCTTAAGAATGACATTAATACTCCAACGATGTTTGATGGTGGCATGAAAATATTTAGTGTTTCGGTCACCATTTCTAAAATGAGTGTCACAAGCTTTTTGTCTAAGGAAATCTTCTTCAATAGTGATTTCCTCCAAGAGAGTATGATGAGCATGGGCTAACTTAGCAATAAGATAAGGAGTGTCGATCACCTGTGCCTCCAGTGCATCCACCTCATGTTTCCACCTCATGTTGGGCATTGTTGGGCATTCAAAACCCTGGAATGTACATTGCCAAAAATATCAAGGTCTCGCCTCTTTAAGAAAGAAGCCACGTTTTTATGTAATTACCATAAAATAAATCAAAGGCTGTTACTCCACCGTGAAACCCAAGCCTGTTTAATCAAATCAAGAAATGTAGGATGAGAAATCCAAACATTAAGAAATTTAAAATGAGAGCGAGCAGGTTTAGAATGGAAAGCCAAACTAGGCAAAATAGGATTATGATCCGAAGCAGCATGATTAAGATGTTTGTCATTAATAATATTATAGTAGCCTAGAAAAGATGAGTTTCCCAAAAATCTATCCAGTCATTGCATAAGAAGGCCCCTCCTCCAAGTATAGGGAGGACCCGAGAAGCCTAAATCATAAAGGCCAGCATCGACAATAAGCTCACAAAAACGATTGATAAGGTTTGTATCAACTTTAGCACCACTCCTCTCCGAAGGAGACATAATCATATTTAGATCACATTCAACAAATCAGTTATCTGAAATAAAAGCACCCATTTGAGTAAGTTGTTGCCAAAGAAGTAATTTGTCCCGTAATAAAGAACTGGCGTAGATAAAGGTAGTAATAATCCAAGATTTATAAAATCAATAACATTATTAATTCATAATCCAAGATTTTTTTTCTTCACAAATTTTACCCTGTTTATAACATCTTCACGTTATATATTTTACTTGTCACTGATCACCATTACTTGTAGCCCATGTTTTATTGCTTTAAATCTCCTAAGATGACTATACTTGTTGCAAAATGGGTCTCTGCAATGACCAACATTTTCAACTTCAAAAATTCGTTGAATATTGAGTCTCATTGCATGATTTATAATAAAAGCATTTTAAAATTGACATATCCTTCAATGTCAATTATCCAGCTGCAATGCTCATAAGTTCTCATTTCCTTTGATATTTTTTTGAGCATATAGATTTTTCAATGCTAATTTCAATGTTTGAAAAACACAAGGAGTCCAAAAAATATGAGGATATTGAGCTTCAATCAATGCTCCTGCAACTCTGCACGCATGTGCATTATCAGTGATTATTTGAACTATTTTATTTAAACCTACGACCGCAATTACTTCTTTAATGTCATTGGCAATTTTGAACTTATCTTTATATGCTTTTTCACAACCATGAAAACCCTCTACCTGATAATGAATTAAAACATACTGCACATTATCATCAATAATGTTTAAAGTGATATCCTTTTGCCAAAAGAGCCAAATTTTATTGTTCTGCTTACTATAGTGCATGTAACCTCTTGCATGTAACCTCTGAATTTCTCTGAATTTCTTAATGATATCCTCCTTATGAACCGACACAAACGGCTCCAAAAGAATAAAAATGTCTGGCTTATAGACCCTACATAAATGTTTTAAACCATTAAAGGAGAAAAAGGGTGGGGGTCCGCCACTCCCCTAATGTTCCATACAAGAATGTTAAACATGTTGGCCCATAACACCCCCCCTCCCCCGGTCCTAGTATTCCTATGGAAAAGATGCAAGTGCTCACCCTCAGAATGATAAGTGACATCAATATTATTTGAATTTGTCATATTAAGAACTTCTGATTTCCTTCTACCTAGTTTCCTGCTACATTTTTGAATTGTCGATTCGGATTCCAAATCAAAGACAGCCACAACAGTTGGGTCAGGCGGTGGAGTAGTAGAAAGTATAATAGTGTGATGTGTAGATGGTTGTTGGGAATCCTGAATGTGTAAATCTCCCGGTAGTGCACTAGGGAGTTGTACCACATTTTCCTGTTCAGGAAGATTTTGTGTGGCATCAAACGACTCCACATTCTCTTCAGACCTCTCAAAAGGCAAAGGGCCCACGTGTGCTACACCATCAAGATGAGCAGCACTGGTTTCCTCCAATCAAAGAGCAATTTGTTCAACAACCGGTTCAATAGGAGGTGTTCGATGGGCGGATTTTTGTTCAACAGAAGATATATGACCTAAAGTAGCTTTCCGCAGCTCGGGATGTAAGTGAAAATAGTGTGCCCAATCATGCCCAAACATACTGCAATGAGAGCAGTAATGAGGATGTTTCTCATAAATCACCGGTTGCCAATATCCCGTATGATTAGAGCCAATCCAAACCTCCTCAGGGGGGTAAGGTAACATCACGTTCAATCAGAATTCTAGCCATTGAAGGCCTCGTTAATTTAAAGGTCGCGACAATGGAAAACAAAATTTCATGGTTGAACAAATGCACCTTTAAACCAGGAAGCCGAAGCCAAGCTGGTATAATAGGAAGCTCGGTCCGAGGATCAAATTAAGTTGTCCATTTAAGGAATTTCATCCAAACATCCCCAAAATGAACTGTTCTTCGTGCAAAAAGTTTAGCGTAGTCATCCTCGTTAGAAAGCTGAATCAAGATATGCCTGCTATCAAGAACATCAATCTTTCATCCCCCCGATAAGTTCAAGTGCTCAAAATGCTTTAGCAGGAAATCATATTTATGAAGCCCGTATAGGAACTTACCTACAAGGTGAAAACGACAGGCAGAGGCAAGGCAGAGGCAAGAATGCAGAGGCAAGAATGGAGTTTTCAGAGTCGGAGAGGAAAAGCGCAAACTTCCCCCCTTCCTCCCTTGCGTCTTAATGAAAATATATTCTCCGCCAAGGATAAGAGATTCATGAAATAAAGAAGGAAACGCAAACTTCGGAGGAGCACCGGAGGAGGATCCCCCGACAGTGACGCTTGCATAAGTTTTCTCCATAGATGGCGAGAGAACGAAGAGGCGAGAAAAGAAGATGAGTACGAAGGAGAAGCCAAAGCCAGAAAACGAAAGGAAGATCTCACCAGAGTTCGACCGTCGAGAGAGAAGGCACGCCGTCAGCATCTCAAAATAGCCTCCCACGCGTCAGAGATCCCAAACCCTAGCGGAACGCCCGAACCGTCCATCATATCCTTTATATTATATATATAACTTTATTTTGGTTATTACATTATACTCAAAGACATTCCATTTCTTGGAGCTACTCGACAAACTTGTCCAAATCCATACGACTGTCTATCTAACAATTCAATCTTCACTCCAAAATTTTAGCTTCTCCGTTGATGTTAAATGTCGAATCTTCAAGGTATTGCTTCTTCATCACTGAGAACTTATTGGTGGAAAGGGTTTTCTTCATCTCCTTCATCTAAGTGGTCACCGTTGTTGCAGTGCGAGAACTCCCCATCCTGCATTCTCTGAAAATCAGCGAGCCCTCACTGCAATTGGAGGATATTCCGCTACACCTCCATGGCAATTTCCCTAGCCCCTCGTTAAGGGTTTTTCTTGGCGACATAGCGTCTCATCTTTCCAACTAAGATTTCAACTGACTGATATCAAATAACACCGTTCTATGGCACCTAGAAGGTGTGCTAGAATGCGAAAATGCATTATCGGGAGTAGGACGATGGATTACGACAAAAATTTGGCATGATTGGGGGCTGAACGACTAACCAAAAGCAGGAAGACGACGATTTTATGGTGTAAAAGCAGATGGCAGCAACTGTGATAGCTGCCTAGAAGAAAACAACGAGCGAATAGTGAATCAGCAAGGTACGTATGGTGATGGAAGAAACCACCACGTGTTCCTAGGCACACTGTAGACAACTCGCAAACGGAAGACTACAACACTCTAGGGAGCAAGAGGTAGAGATCTCTTACAATTCATAAAATCCAAAAAATTGAAAATCAAACAACATTGCTACAACATATATAAAAGTACCCTAATAGAAAATACCAAATTGAAAAATAGGAAAGAACCGAAAAGGAAGAAAACAAAAGGAAACTTGCTTAAAATAGGAAAAAATTAAAAGAAGGATTGATGGGGCCAATTAATCTCGCGATCACGTGATTTGTGGCGTACGGACCCGTTGAACCCTGGGATCACGGTAATCCCACAACCCTCGTCAAAGCCTATTTCATGTCAAAAGATTTCCATGCTAAGTTTCATCCACATGTTACTATTTACAACCAATAAGTTTCCTAGGTGTCTAAGGGATACAAAGAAATATGACTAACTATTTTGAAACATTTTCTACAACAGATCAGTTACACTCTACTTGCCACCATCTTCCTTAAGAATTAATCAAAAGTAGACTATATTAGAAACGAATGAAACAATGTTATTCTCTATGGAAATCTTTCCCAAAAAGTTTATATGCAGCAAACTTTCAGGCATGCTGCATAGAGGAATAACAAAATTTAAAAGCTGTGGATACTCAAATATGGCTTAAAACCACGCACTCATGCCTAATTTCATGAAATTTGTAAAATCCATATCGATGCACGTTAGCGAATTAGCATAGTTTTCATTTTATCCTCATTCGTCATTTGCATAATGATAATATTCTTCTCATTGAAAAAATTTCAAGCATTGAGAAAACATCTTTAAAAGACATTTATTAGAAAAATTTGGCCGAGTTCTTAGCATTTTCTCAATATCAAGTTTGCTTACAACAAAAATGGTCTCTTTCCCGAAGAAAGCATGACAAATATAATTGAGGAACTGAGGTCTCACTGATGTAAGCTAACCAATAAATACTTTACAGACATCCACTTATGAGGAAAACATGAATACATTATTATCTAACATCATTTGGTTGGAGACCCGTCTATATACTGTATCCGACCTAATATTTACTATCTTTTGACAAAAGACTATTCAACAAACATATTGTTATTTAAAATTTAAGCATTTTTTTGATATTGGCTATGCTAGATGTGCTCAAAATTATACCTCAAAATATAGTGTTTCTGGGAAAATATTATTTCATAGACAAGTAAAAAAAGTAAAATATTTTTGCTTGAAATAATGCTGAAGCTTGAATACAAGATTATGATTCATTATCCCTGTGAAATGATGTAAAAAGCAGCACCCGAAATATTACTATTTACAAATCAAGCACCCGCTTTCATTCATTTTTCAAATTCTCACTCAAATATCAAAATTCATGATAAAACCCAGTAGTTAAACAAATTACATGATAGCTTGATTTGTAAATATCAATATTTTGAATGCTCTGTATGTAATTATCCCAAAAAAAATATTAAAAAAGTTGGCTTTTCTTCGCTCAACCAATGACTTTTAGGCATGGCCATCACTTGGACATTCATATTGCTGCCAATCCAATTTTTCATTAGTAAATAAAATACATTGATGTAGATTATCACTTCATTAGAGATGTAATTCTATCAAAAAGATCATAATCTCTTAAATCTTTATATTTAGCAGATATTTTTCATGAAGGCACTAGGACCACTTCACTTTTCCAATGTGTAGCAAGCTGGATATTCATAATACATACGCCCCAGCTCGAGGAGTAGTATTAAAGAATTATTAGATTGGAAAGTTATTAAACACCATGTGTTGTCTATATTATGTAAAATATATTCTCTTAATAGAGATTATCCTCACGAATGTTCTATTTCAATTCTACCTTCTGTACTCGCCTATATAAATAAGCACAAGTACTACAGTAAAATCAACAAAGTTGTTTTGAGTTTTTTTTTTTATTTACGTCAGCAATAGGAAAATCCCATCAATATACAACTCAATGCATAAAAAAATTTAGGAATATGGGAAGTACAACTAGGATGTATTTTAACCTTTTATAATGACATTCATTTTTAAAGGAGCAGAAACCTAATTTCAGATTCTAATGTCTGTTCTAATAAAGGGTCTTATCAAAAGTAAATAGCTATTAGCACCAGTTATTCTAAAAATATCATACACAAAATCCTAGAACTTGAAATTATTATAATAGTACCTATTGCAGCAGAAGTATTGATGGTATTAGCTTTTGCATTTTTGGAGACAATGGCTTGATCACACACCTCGTACAGAAAGGGGACAACCTCCCTGAAAGACTCTGGATCATCAAAAGCTCTAATAATCTGCAAGCTCAAACAAAAGAAAAATTTATCAAAAATCGGTCACAATTAAAAGGCTCTCGGAAACCATATTTAAGTACAGACGATGAATCAAAATTATGGATAAAGTCAGTAACTGCCAAGCTTGTTAAAATTAAAGAATTAACTGTAACTTGAATTTAAAAAAATCATAGTTCCATTGTCATCGGATTAATAACCTACTGAAAACGCAAATAATACACAAACATAATTAGTTTATCTCTCCCATAATAGAAAAGAAATGACAATTAGAAGCCACAAAAATATTCCAGTACATACCATAGCAAATTTTTTAAGAAATTAAATTAGTATCAAAAGGTTACATTTCCTTTAAAAAATATGGCAGCAATTACCTGCTGAAGACCTACGAAGGCTGCTTCACGAAAACATTTTTCTTTTTTGGCACATGAGGATATTATAGAGCTTAGAATAACCCGTGAGGCAACTGGGTCAGCAGTAGAGATAGCACTACTGCAGGATGAGCAGAGAGAAGCTAGAGCATGGAGAATAACCTCTTTGCCCTGTAAAGAGAAATTTAAGGAATACGAAACAAATAATGCATTCACACGTTAACCTTCAAAGTATTCAAAAGCAAACAAAAGAGCAATAGATCAAAATAACTCGATTATTGAAATTAAACAACAAAAAGCTGTACGATACCAGCAACACTTCTAATTGTGCAAACCGCAAGGAAAAAAAAGCGCAGTTTAGCATGTCAAATGTGCTACATGGAAAATGATTTTCTTTGTTCCATAAGATTATAAATAAACCAATATATATATATATATATATATATATGTATGTATGTGTGTATATAAATGGTGTTTCTCCCAAAAAGTTTTTGGTTTAAAGTCGAATAAAAATATCCAGTGCAACTTTGAGATCAGAAGGCCCACCTACTTGGCATATATATATATATATATTCAACCTGCTTTCCATTGATATTTTGATAACTAATAAATAAGAAACTAATTGCCTATCATTTGTTGGTTATTCAGACATCTTTATGCTGTCCAATCAAAGAAAAGATAAACATTTTGATATTAACTGCGGTTGGCCAAAATATTTAAAAGGGGAAGAAAAAGTAGACGTGTTGTAAACCATAACAAAAACACAATTGCGGCCCAATTAAGAAAACAAAGAAGATTAGAACGATGACCTTCATACTTGCTCCACAAACCCATGAAAACAGCAAAAAATAGAAAATAAATAAAGTCAACATCGTACTAATGACTTAAAGCACCCCAGTCTCAATCAAAATCAATGTTAATAATTGCGCAATTGCATACCAAAAGCATTTTCATTCATGAAGTGAGGTGTAAGCCTCAAGATATTTTGAGGTAAAAGCCTCAAATTTAAAAACATTATGTAAATTAATAAATATTGTATAACTTATAAAGCGTGAAATAAAACATAATATATTAATATTCTAATTTAATAACACATTAAAAAATAATAAAAGAACATTCCAAGTAAAATATAATAAATTGCGCAAAATTAAAAATAACACATTATTATCCTAACATCAAATTATAAATAAGATGGGTTATACAAATATTGAAAAATCAAAATAAATTAAGATATTATGATAAAATACTAAAGCGTCAAAACATAACAATCAAAATAAATTTAACATTAATCTTTCTCTCTCATTCATATTACCACTCACAAAAACAAGAATATAACAACTCATCAATATTTAAATTTTTAATTTTGAAGTGCCTATCACTCTTATCACTCAAATAACTTTATTAGAATCATTAGCATATATAGTGTTTATCTTGCACCTTATCCTTAGTCATATCCATATTCTCTTATTCCTTATTATCTTTAATTCTAGTTATTTTCTAACTTTTAATGATGAAAAATTTTCATAAAATAATAAATATGTTGATAATTAGAACTTCAACAACATAAATTGTTATCGATAGGTGTTAAGGAGTGAGGGTTAATAAATGTGGTATATCAATATTATTTTAGTTTTGTTTTAAAAAAAATACGAATAGCTTCAAAAATTTAGGTGGTTTTTAAGGTGACCCACATCTCATGGTGCGTCATAGTTTGGCTGAAGCGTACTTCTCACCTTCTAACAATGAGGCGGGCCTCAAGATGTGCCTCATATTTCACAATTTTAAAAAAAAATCAAAATCATTCAGACGTTGCTCAATTTCTAGCAGCCATTGCGTTGACATGCCCCAGATGTCAAAATAACCTACAATAAACCGCATATTGCCCAAATTTTTTACACAAATTTACCCACATGCAAAATCACAAATAAAATTTTGATGTTTAAGAATGATTCAAAGTTGTGTGAGTCAAAAAAATGAATTATTAATAAAAAATGACAAATCAAACCAATCAGCAAATCCTAAAAAATCTCGCACCTGTCCTGTTCGGTCCCTTGCAAAACCGCCTCACTTCTTGTCAGAGTCCATTTCAACTCATGGACAGGTAAGTCATATGCCCTTTTTTTTAAAAAAAGGCCAACCAATGAAAAATATCCCTTACTTGACTCTCTTGTTATTCCCTCCGCTCACACTCTCTTTGACACGGGAATGAAACCCGCAATCCAACAAATACGGGATTACAAGCAGGGCAGAGTTTACATCCCATCAGACCCTTAAGGCAGGAAAATATCCTGTTAGGTTTTACGGGTCATATTTATCTACTTTAATTTATAATTAGGGTTAAATTCATGTCTAAGTATAACTATGCTGTTTTAGAACCTGGTGGGAACATATTTAATTTGGTTATTATTTGGATATTTTAATTTTTTATTTTCTCATATTTGGAGAGTTGTACTTTTTTTCTAGTGGAAAATATGTACCTTGAAGAGAACAAGTGGTGGTTCATCCCTCGACAATTGTGCCTTACTTGAATCTTCGTTTCACTATTTACTTCGCTATTTACAGACCGGACAACCGCCAAACTTCTTCTATCCCCATCCCAACTCCATTGACCTTACGTGCTCTTGCCATTATACAATGTTTCCCTAGTAAATGTGATCCTTAAACACCATCTAGGAATTTTAAAACGGTGTCATTTGATATCAGAGCTTAACAAACCCTATATCATTAGATATTTAATTTCTTATTTCTTCACTCCAAAACCTCAAATTCACATAACCATGATTATTTGTACTAGTTAGTAATAGAAATTGAGTTTCACAATCCAACTGTCTGTTCACTCTTTGATAATTCAAAGCCTCAGAGCCAGGTTGTGACATGCAACTAAAAAAATGACTACTCTATCAACAAGCTGAGCCAACACATTTTGTTCATCATATTGTTCGTCATATAATAGTTCAGTCTTTATCAAAATCAATTTTAGTTATTGCACTTTATGTGGGTAAATAATGGGATATTCCATAAAATGCTACAACTAATCTCTATGGATACTTTTTGGCTGAAAAACTACATTTGCATGGAGAGCATGTGAGAAAAAAGGCATGGGAAGGTGGGTTCGATAGAAAATATAGTTGAGGATAGAATGTCGAAGAGACGGAGAGAGCCTAAATGATGATATATAACCATGGTTTAAAATTTAGGAAATTCACATGCATACCACTTAATTTATATGTATTTACATAACACTTGCACCTCAATTTTTTCATACACGCCACATTATACTATTAAAAGTTAAAATAGTGATATTTTTATGTCATGAAAATTTTGGGTGATATAAATGTAAAAAAAATTTGGGTGTTAGATATGTAAATACATAAGAATTGGGTGGCACGTAAGTAAATGCCCATAAAGTTTATAATATAAGGCATGTCTTGAGGATTGTTCAATGAGGTTTACACCTTATTGGGTACTAAATGAGGTTATGCCTCAGATTATGCAAGGCATGCCTCAAAACCCACCTCGCTCGGTTATTGTTAGACACGCGCAATGCGATCTAGTTTTATTTCAATAAATATAAGTAAAATAACCCTAATAAATCCTTCAGACTACACAATGTATGCTATGGCAACTATCAACATAGTAATCATTCAAAAATCCAATTAATATTCTTATTAACTATTATTGATTAAATATGAGAAAGTGATATTAGAGTTAACCCAAATCACAATGTTAAGAAAATATTGTTGCTAAAATTAAAAGGATATTACAAACATAGATACTTGAAAAAAGAAAGACAACGACACAAACAAAAAGACAACTTGGGCAATGATTGAATGAGGTGGGCTGCATGTCGAGATAGTGAAAATAGAGAGCTGTAGGTGGTATGGAGGCCTAGCGGTATCAAAGGGGTGGTCTTGCGACTAGTCAACGAGTTGAGAGGCTGTCGAGGCAACAAATAGTAAGTGGTTCGATAGTAGGCAATTAAACTGTTTTTGGGAGGGAGAGGGGGAGGGGGGGGGTGCGGCAACAAGCAGGGGACAAGAAGAAAAGGACGGAACACAATGAGAAAATAACCACCTTGAAGCAAGATATAACCAGAGCACGACCTGCACTCAAATACAACCCTAGTGGGAGATGACGGTGGGGAGATGCCGACAATAAAAATCTGAAGCCAAAAACTGACCTGAACACAAAAAATAACATCTATAGTCTTATGGTAAAGAGGAGTGCGCCTCGCTCGAGCTAGAAGGGAACCGTGCGCAGAAAGGATTGCTCGACCTTCCCCCCACCTAGACCGAGTCGATTGTGTGCGGCATTTGCCGTACCTGCGCGTCTTGGGCGCACCAGTGCTGGGCACAGGTCTCCGACGTCAGAAAAAATAATTGAAATTCATTAGAAGTTATATTACGAAATAATTTATTTTTGCTAAAATTTATGAGGATTGGATTTATTTCCTTAGATTGAATTTATTTCGTTTCCTATTTTAAATTTATTACATTGGATTGAATTTATTTCTTTGAATTTGATTTATTTCCTTCCCCTATTTTAGGCTTTCCTACTTTATGTCATGTCCTTTATGCCTAAGTAAATATCATGAATTGATCAATTGAAGATAAAAGTGATATATCTTTCCTTTCATAATTATTTTCTTTTTCTTGTCTTTCGTATTCCATGATTCATGTAAAAACATTTATACCTCTTTCTCCTATTAATAAAATAATTTTGCGAAATTATGAAATCAACATGATATCAAAGCCTTAAAGCAAATCCTAAAGTCTTCTACAGTCAGAAACATCCTATTCCCTACAACCGACAATCTTTGTCGTGCTGCAGACCCTTCCTCAACCTCCTCTTTTTAGTTTTTTTCGCCGAAAAATTCCTCTCCTTGCAGACCCCTCCAAAATTTCCTCCTATAGCTTGTCCCACTGTTAGAATTCCCTCATGCAGTCTTTCCTATCAGAAAAATTCCCTCCTGCAACCATTCCCGCTGCCGACTCCTTCCTATGCGGTCCGCTAACCGTTGAAACTCCCTCCATGTAGGCCCTAGCCGCAAGAACTCTCCCTGCAGGCCCTAGCTGCCAAAACTCAATAACACGATAACTAATCGTGGAAACCTCCTGCATGCCATCCACTGTTATTTTTCCCAGCTGTCGGCCCCTTCTTCTAGTTGGAATCCTGTCCTTGCAAAGTTCGATCACAAGATTCACTGATGGCTCTCCCGTCGAAGGCTGGAAACTCCTGCTGCTGCGGTTTTTCTGCTGACGCCTGTTGCTGAACCTTCTTGCATGCTACTACAGACTTCCCTGTTGTTTCCCAAAAGGTTTCTGCAGTTTTTTTTTTTGTTTCCTGTAGCCTTTGCTTCAGCCGCCGCAGCACAGACGATTCTACCAACATCACCGCGACTCTTCTTCTTGTCTGAGGCAACGGCGAACCCCACTACTAGCTCTCGTCATCAGATTGTGATCGTTGTAGATCTGAGCGAAGAAAGTGCCTATGCTGTGAATTAGGTTGTCTAGAATTACCTTCGAGTTGGCGATGTTGTCATCCTCCAACATATTTGCTCAACTTCTGTTGTCTATGGTGCTGATTGGGGATCGATAGACCTCTCTGTTTCGACGGCCCACTGTTGCCACTAAAGTGATTGACTCAGGGCAGTCGCGATAGGAACCTGAGGAAGATTTTAACACCTTCACAATCACCAAAGAACAACATCTTGTCCAACAGCATGTCGAGTCTCATATCCCCTTCAAGATCCACATTGTAAAGGACTATGACAAGGAGAGGCTCTACCTCGAGTAGAGAAGCTTGGGTTTAGTGCTGTTATTATGGGCAGTAAAGAATTTGGAGCTTTTAAGAGGAGCAACAAAGGGAGACTTGGCAGCATCAACGATTATTGTGTTCACCACTGTGTTTGCCTTGTGGTGGTAGTAATGTACAATGACGAAGCTGCAAGGGGCTAGACTGAAGATGCAGTCACTTCCAATGCTATAAGTACTAAACAATTAACAAGGCTCTGGATTTTTTTCCCGCACCAGATCCTTTTTCAGAGCTTTTTTTTTCCTGTCATAGCCTAACAACTGGCGCTTTTCCTAGGTGCAGACCCTTATCTAAAGCTTTTTTTTTCTTACTATAGCCCTACCTTCAATGTTTTTCCTGCAGCCAGCCCTCCTTTGGAACTTTTTTCCTGCAACAATCCCTTCTTCAAAACTTTTTCCTATAACAGTCCCTCCTCCAGAGCATTTTCCAGCAAATAAGCCCTCCGGAAATTTTTCCCAAAGCAGACCCTCCATAACTTTTTTCGTGCAACAGGCCCTCCTTTGGAGCTTATCCCCGCAACAAGTCCTTTTCCAGAGCTTTTTCTTGTAGCAGACCTTCCTCCGACACTTTTCATGACCCTCCTCCGGAACTTCTTTCCTACAACAGTCCCTCCTTCGGAACTTTTTTCCTGCAGTCGTCCCTCCTCCGGAGCTTTTTTCCTGCAATCGTACCTCCCTGCAATAGGCACTCTTCCGGAGCTTTTTTCTGAAGCAGCACGCCACTAGAGCTTTTCCTGAAGCACGCTCTTCTCCTGAGCTTTTCCCTTTCCCTACAGCAGACCTTCCTCCGGAGCCATTTCTTACAGTAGGCCCTACTCCAGAGTTTTTTCCTACAGACCATACTCTGTAGCTTTTCTGTAGATTGCTTACTTCCCTGCAAACTTTTTTGTAGCATTACCTGTATAAACCTTCCACATATCTACAAACACTACAGAAACTACAATAAAAACAACCACAGTCAACAAGAAGTTAGCTGTACGTTGTCTACTTCCCTGCAAACTTTTATGCAACATTACCTTTATGAGTATTTCGCCTACCTATAAGCACTGCAGAAACTGCAGTCAACTATAAATATCCCTAACTACTCTTGGGGTTTATTATCCAGTATGAGATAAAGATTTCAATTTCTACCTCAAAGAATCTTTCTCCCCCATTGTTTGATATTTTCAAATTCAAGTTGAATATGGTTGTGAACCATGTTTCAACTTGAGAGGGAGCATTAGAAAGTATATTAGAAAATAATTTATTGCTGTTAGAAGTTATGAAGACTAGTTTTATTTACTTGGATTAGATTTATTTCTTTTCCTATTTTAGATTTTCCTATTTTATATCATTTCTTTTATCTCCAAGTAATTATTATGACTTGATTAATTTGAGATATATGTGTTATATGTTTCCTTTCATGATTATTTCCTTTTTCTTGTCTTTCTTATTCAAGGATTCACGTAAGGGTATTTATACCCCATTTCATATCAATAAAACAATTCTGCTAAATTCTGAAAATCAACTATATTAAAGATGAGAAGTGAGATAAAATGGGCACAATTGAGATTAAAAAAAAGAAAAAGGAAATAGTTATGTTGGTAATTGGAATGAAGACCCATTGAGTGATGAGAGTGATGATGACTTTTAAATTTAAAATTTATAATTTTGGTACTTTATTATGTTCAAGTTTTGATGAAGGGTAGTAGATGTGGTAGAAATACTAGTTGTATTGAACTACATTGAGTTATTTGTATAACACTTCTCTTTTTATAATTTGATATTTGAAATGACAACACATTGCTCCTTATTTCAAATAATTTGTTATTTTTACTATGTTAGGGTGTTAATATATTACTTTTAGGGGATTTACATACATACTATCAAATTCTCACATATTTACGTATCTAACACCAAAGATTTGCTTTTTACATTTATACAACCCAAATCTTCCATATCACATAAACAATACCACTATTTTAACTTTTAAAATGTCAAATACACCTTTTTATGAATAGATAAGGTAGCATACAAGTAAAAATTGAAGTTTAGGTGCTAGGTATGTAAATACATAAGAATTAAGTGGTATGCATGAAAATCTTCCTTCTAAAGTACTATTAGGTTGGAATGCTAATAAGTTTCTTCTTACTATATAATTTGCGCTTAAAGCAACACTTGTTATTTTGTGATTTGTCGATCTCAAGCTTACACCACAAAATGCCTCGACGCTTACTCCTTACCTCGCTGATGAAAAGTACTTGAATAAAATTAAAAAGTACTTAAGGAATTGAAGCAAGGGAGTATTTTAGTTAAATTCTATTAAGGAATTTAATAATTATCAAACTTACATTTCAATTAAAAAATAATGACAAAATGATGAATTCGTAAACAGAGATGAACAAAATTGCTGTGATCAAAGTGGCAAAGTTCAAATTTTTGGGCCAAAAACTTGGAAAATGATATATGGGCCTATTTTAAATATACAACATAAATACAAACCAATCATGTGTCAGAAAACAAAGGGTAAAATCGAAGACAAAACGCAAATAATAATATTCATACAACTATAAGCTGGTCTGAAAAAAGCTTAGGTATCATAATTTCCAAACAAAATTTCAGTAACATAAATCAGTTCTCAAGAAAGAGAATAAGGGGCATATCTCCATAAAATCACATTCATAAATATGATGAAGGGCATAGAAAAAGCAGTTCACATAAAATACAACACTTTAATATGAAAAGAAGTTCGAAGTTTTACATCATGTTAGCACACATACCTCCCAAAAACGACCTGGCACTTCTTTGAGAATGCATTCCAGTAACACTTGGTGGGATGCTGACACAGAATCACCCAACGTTACACAAAGTTTAACTGTTGCCTTTGCAGCCTGAAGTATCATAATAAAATATCGTAAGCTACCATAATAAAGAGGATATCGGTACAATTTTTAAACTTATACCTTCCTTTTACTAGCCCAAGATGATGAGGACATGTAATTAAAAACTAAGGAAACAATATCTTGCAGATATAATTGAAGAGTGACACGTTCACTGGTCGAATTATCCTCCCATAGCTCCTCATATAAGGTACTAACATCTTTATCATCTTCAAATCTGGCAATGGCAAGTTGAGAGGAAATCTTATAAAGTACCATATACAGTTTTTGCAAAAGATACCAAAGTTCTAGGAGCTCAGAATGAGGTTTTTAAACAAACCAATTCACTCAGTAGACAACTTCATTAACTGTTTAAATTCATTTAATAACCTAATCAGACAAACTTGAGCATAATTTAAGAAGCTGATATATGGCTGAACAAATTTAAGTTTGACATCCAACTGAACAAAATTGAACAGTATCCTGTTTGTTTATTAGCTTCAACAATACTGTTCGCTTCTGATGTAACAAGTACTTGGCTAAGAATAGGATGAAGTAGTCATCTGATGCTTTCATGACGCATATATATTTTCTCGTTAAATGTTCTGATATTAAACTTATATATAAGCCTAAAAGAAACATATTAATAAAGGCACAGGTATGATGGATGCTCGTTATAATTACAAATTATACAAACTTATTTAATTCAATGTCTTCAGTTTTAATAACGTTTGAATGCTAAACACCAACAAAAACATAGAATTGAATTAGTTTAGTTTCTTATGAATAATTATGCATAATTTAACAGGCTCGAAATTTCATATGAACAAATCAAATATATTTTCAGGATTAATTAAAGCTCAATATGGCTTAAGCATGTTTAAAAATAATAAATAAAAAAGCTTGACTATGATTTTTTAACTCAAATAATGTTTAAGCCTTAAGGTTGCCGTAATCAGGGTAAAAATGAATCGACAAAAGTTACAAACCAGAATATATTGGTGTTCAGCACAACTAGTTAAGAAACCAACTCAAAACTCATTCAATAAAGTTGACAATGAGAGCTCATCTCCATTATTTTCATTTTAATAATGTTTAAATATTGAAACACCAAAAACAAACCGAGTAAACTCATGTAAATTCTTGTGAATAATTGTGCATGATTTAAGAAGCATTATTAAACATCAACAAATCAAATATATTTTCTTAAGATCAATTAAAGCTCGATTATGGCTTGAGCAAGTTAAAAAGATTATATAAATAATCATGAACATGATTGTAAATTCAAATCAGGCTTAACATTGGCTCGTGCTGGATAAAAAAAAATACATTAGCGAACTCGAACAAAGATGCACTTCGGGCAGCAAGTTAACAACTTTACACAGAAATCAATCAATAAGCTTGACAATGACAACATATTATTGAAGGGATAGATTCAAAGATTAAATAGTAAGAAGCTCAATCTGTCCTAATCAACAATGCTGTCTTTCTAAACTTTATATGCCATCAATTAATTCCTAATTCTTATAGATGCTTGATCAATGGCTAATTTTTATAAAAATGGATAAAACGCATGTTGAGTAATTTTCAGATTGTAGACCAAGCAAATAGAATAATAATAGTACATTTAAGGACAATAAAAGGCAGAATAATTAAAGAGAAATCTCGAGGATAATACTTGTTCTCGTACTACAGAAAAAAATTTTCCATTTCATCATATATATAAGATCCAGAAATTATTTGTTTAGTGCCAAACACTCAGCCGCACCTCCTAGCAACTTAACAACTTTACACAAACTTCAATCAATAAACTTGACAATGACAACATATTACTGAAGGTATAGATTCAAAGATTAAATAGTAAGAAGCTCAATCTGTCCTAATCAACAATGCCGTCTTTATAAACTTTATATGCCATCAATTATATCCTACTCATTCTAGATGCTTGATCAAAGGTAATTTTTTATAAAAATGGGTAAAGCGCACGTTGCGAGTATTTTTCAGATTGTAGACCAATTAAAATAGAATAATAATACTACATTAAAGGACAATAAAAGTTAGAATAATTAAAAACCTCGAGGGGAATGCTTGTTCTCCACCTAGAGAAATTTTTTTCCATTTCATATATGTAAAATCTAGAATCTATTTGTTTAGTGCCAAACACTCAGCCGCACCTCCTATAAAATCGTAGAGTCTATTCTCAGCCATGCTGATGGAGATAAAAGCAGCAATCCATCTACAGGGGCTAGGGATAATATTTGGCAAAAATTTCTTCCTTAGTTTTTAATCATGAATACCAACAAAAAAAATTAAGAGCACGAACATAATCAGATTATAAAAAAATCTCAGATATAAAATTTCACAGCTTTTCAATAAAGTTCAAGCACCACATTTAGTAAAGTTAAAAATATTATTATTATTAAGATTTTTTTTTTTTTTTGAGAAAGCTCAAAGGCTAATTTGTTAAAAGGAAATAAGAATACATAAAGATTGTGTGGAATGGCTGAACAATGACACCCGTCCCCCACGATAACCATCACATACAAAATGTTTCAAAAAAGTTAGAAATACAGAAAAATACAAGATACCTAAACAAAAGAAATGCCAAAAAAACGTAGTATTAGGTAGCTAGAGAGCGACCCAATTTTCCTTTGACCCTACCTCTAGTTCTAGGAAAAGAGCCAGATAATAAATTGGTAAGATGAGTGTCATTGCCAGTAGTGACCAAAGTATCATCCAATAAGTTTCTAAGCTCGAGTCGGCCTCCAATCTTCTTCTTCCTCCTGGAATAGACCAGTCATTCTTCATCCGAATATTGGCTTGTCTGATCAGTAGATTGGTCTAAAGTGTGTCGGACATGCGTAGGATGTTTAACATTAGAAGTAACCGCTTGTTGTACCAGCTGATCTTTAATTGAATCAAAGAAACACTCCCGTGTGTCTTGGCATGTAAGTAAGTCTTCAATAACAGTGAGCAGTATAAGCACTTTTGGATCTGTACTTGCACTATGATGTTCTTCATCAGGAACTGCGATGTTGGGTAAAGGATCGGTTTGCACCTTCTCAGCAGGGATGGTAGGTGATTGATCTTTAGCGATATCCAAAACCTGTCCTGCGATAGCTTTCCCTCCAGATAGAACAGATATGTCCAGAGTAGTGGGATTAGATCCATCCTTATTCACTTGATCTTTAGATTTCAAATTAGGATGAAACTTATGATATTTATCGTGTATGCCCAAACATCTTACAATGAGAGCAGTAAGGCGGACTATTCTCCATGACGATTTTTTGTCAATATCCATTATGAGTTGTGCCCAACCATACTTCAGTAACGTCAGATAAAGTAATATTTTTTTCCACAAGTATTCTGACCACAAAAGGTTTGGTTAGGTTGAAAGTCGGTAGATCTAACTTCATAGGGTCTCCAAGTATGGCCCGAATAGAGTAAAAAACTTGATGATGAAAAAAGTGCAGCTTGAGACCTGGTAGAGTGAACCATACTGATACAGTAGGAGGTTCATGATTAGGGGCAAAATCAGGAGACCACTTGAGTAGCTTCATTCATTTACCAGCAATGCTAAGATATTTTTTGGAGAAAATCCGAGTGTAGTCTTCAGCCACAATTAATTAGATCAATAAATGTCTCACATCCATGAGCCCCACTTTCCTGCTAATTTAAAATCATCAAACATTTTCCTGATAACTTCCATAGGTGGGCGCCCCCACTGAAATTTTCCAATATGTGCAAACTTGAATTTGTTAGTCAAGATAGAAATTTCCAACTCCGAGAAAAAAATTGTTGTTTTCTCACTTTTCCTACTTGCATTCTTAATAAATGGGTAATCACTTGTACCATCGCGATATTCCTTATAACTTGAGTGTAAGACAACCGCCGTTTTCACCTGAGGATTTCCCACCACGTGGGAAAAGGAGGCTTTGACAGGTTCAACTGAAGAAGGAAGCTCCATAACAACTTATAAGCCTTGCCAAGTCGGTCAGAGGGCAGGTCAGAAATCGAAGAGACTAAAACTCGGTGCAGTCGAGCTGTCGAGCTGAGTCGAGAAGGAAGACGAAAGGAGGAAACGAGGCGACCCCTTCCCGTCTTCCGTGAGATGTAATTGAATAGAACGACGAGATGCGAACTCTGTTGGAGAGGCGACGAGACGCGAGCATCGGTTTCAAATAGAGATGACGACGACGGAGAGGAGAGACGAAGCTGGAGAAATGATCTTGCGGTAAGGTAAGGGTTGCTAGGGTTCGACATGGATCGAAACCCTAATAGTGTGTGTGTGTGTGTGTGTGTGTGTGTGTCACGATGGCGTCGTCTTCCTTCGCGCTCGACTCTGTCACATGACGAACTCTAGCAATAGTTACGGCTTTGAAGCCTCTTTTCCCGCTTAATCCCCCCTGAATCCCCTTCCTTCCCCCCCTTCCTCGTTTTTCCAGGCTTTGCGGCCCGGCTCGTCTCCCGTCTTCTAGTCTCACGAGCTTTCCTGGCTCAGGAGCTCCCGACTCTACGGCTCGTCTTCCCGTCTCGCGAGTACAATTCGTCTTCCCGTCTTGCGGGTACAGTTCGTGATTTTCGCGGCTCCTCTGTTGCTCGTTCTGTCTTACAGTGTGTTCTCCTTTTCAACTTCGACTGTTTTAAAGCGACTTTTCTCGTGTTTATCAGAGCTGCTTTCTTCTCTGTTCTTAACGCTGCACCTCTATCCGCCACACCGGATGACTTCAAACAGATCGTATGCAGCTGCCCTTGCGAGTGTTCATGCCTCAGGTCCACCTAAATCGTGCCCTTTCCCTCTTTTGTTTGAGTGGACGGAGAACATCAAGAAACCTGGTAGGAAGCATGGGAAACCTACCATCTTTTCTATAGAAGCTGAAGATATTCAACTTACTTCTTGCTGTCGTCTGAATTTAGTTGAAAAATTTTTATATGATTATCCCAAAACGGAGCTTATTCGCAAGAAATTTGAACTTATGCACCTTATTTGGGATTCAAAAATTGGATTATTAAATGAGAGACATTTTTATTCAAATTAATAATGAAGAAAATTACACACGCTTATTTTGCTAGAAGGATAAACTGAATTGAAAACAAAGCAATGAAGATTCTGAAATTGTCTGTGGATTTTGACCTACAGACGGAACCGCCAATCATTCTGGTTTTAATTTGCCTCCCTGGTCTGAAATTTCATTCCCTGGTCTGAAATTTCATTATGAAATTTCATTATTTTTCTAAAAAAATATTGTACTCTATTGCCTCAGCTTATGGTAAGCCACTCAAGACGGACATTCCTACTTTCAATCTTTTCCGTTCATCTGAAACCAGAGTACTTGTTGCAAAAGAAATTACTTCTTCCGTTTATGAGGAAATTTGGTTGGACACACAACACCATAGATATTGGCAGAAGGTAGAGATTGAGCATTTTTCTCGTATTGTTCAAACCGTCGTATGTTCGGTCACTCCAGTTCTCAATGTCATCATTTACACCCTCATCTCAGACCAAAATAATAAAGTGCTTCGCTCGAGGCTGTGATTTCATCTCCTCCTGATCAGTTCCAAGTTATTGACACTATTGATCATCAAAAATATGACGTTACTATCTCCGCAGGCAATATGTAAATCATTCAGTCTCGACACAATGTTGTAGCTCCCCGTCTTTAAAATCTCTTATCGTGGAGGCGAGAGAGATTCTTTAAACTCCTTCTGCCCTAGAACCTATCACTGATATTACAGGTGAAAATACTTTTACTACTTTACTATCGCCTCACCAAGTCTAGAAAGATGTCAAGGTTACTCAGACCCATGGGGATCATGATATGCAACGGCCTACACCTGTCCGGTAACCTTTGCACCAATCCATTGATCAGATGAGTCAATCCTCAGATGAGGAATGACAGGTCTACACATCCAGGAGGACGAAGAGGAATGAAGACCTACTTGAGCTCAAAAATCTGATGGATGATACTTTGGTTACATTGGGTAATGGTACGCAACTTAACAATTTGTTAGTCGACTCCCTTCTGAGAACTAGATGCAAGGGGAGGACTAAAGTGGAACATCTCTAGCACTTTTGCACCTGTTTGTGGTGTTGGGTAATGTGGAGACCCGGTCCACCGAATTTAATTAGTTTCTTAACTAAATATCTCACCTACCGCTCACCTACCACACCCACCTACCGCTCACCTATCACATTCCACCTACCGCTCACCTACCTCCCACCTACCGCTCTCATGTTTTCTATAAATAGTCTTTTTTGGTTTAAAGGAAATGCAAGTCAAGCAAGGCCAAGCCAAGTCATCTTGAGAGCTATGAGAGCTAAGAGAAAAAGAGGAAGAGAGAGAAAGGGAGAGAAAAAAATAGAAATTTTCTTCTAAATGTCGAGGCATTCGACGGTGTAATTCCTTGAAGAAATAAATCCTCTGCAGCTCCGTGGACGTAGGCAAATTTGTCGAACCACGTAAATTTGTGTCGCTCTGGTGTTTTTTCTGAGTGTAATTTTTCTCGTTCTATTTTTCGTTTTATTTTCTTCGTTTTTCACAACAACTAGTATCAGAGCTTTGGTCGAATCTAAGGAAGAACGATGGGCGGAGACGAAGTGATGACATTGGGGATCGAGAAGTTCAATGGCATAGGCATGTTCAATGGCATAGATTTTGCTTACTGGAGGATGCAGATAGATGACTACCTCTATGGGAAGAAACTTCATCTTCCGTTACTGGGAAAGCGACCAGAAAAAATGGATGAGGCGAAATGGAATCTGTTGGATCGACAGGTTCTGGGGGTTATACGATTAACCCTGTCGAGATTGGTTGCCACAACTTCATCAAGAAGAGGACTACTGCAGATCTCATGGCGACTTTATCAGGCATGTATGAAAAGCCATCAGCGACTAACAAGGTTCATTTGATGAAAAAGTTATTCAACTTGAAGATGGCGAAATGTTTCTCTGTTGCTCAACACCTGAATGATTTCAATACTATCACAAATCAAATGTTTTCTATTGATATTGATTTTGATAATGAGATATGTGCGCTGATATTATTGGCTTCATTGTCAAATAGCTGGAAAGCTATGAGGATGACAGTCAGCAGTTCTGCAGGTAAATCTAAGTTGAAATATGATGATATTCGTGATTTGATTTTGACTGAGGATGTGCGCATGAAGGAATTTGGCAAGACCTCGTGTTCAAGTTCGGCGCTGAATGTTGATTTCAGAGGAAGATCACATGACAAAAAAATCAAACAGAAGAAGATTAAAATCAAAGTCTGGTCAGCAGGCAACCTGTTGGAATTGTGGGCTGGCCACAAAATAAAATTGTAGGAATCCTAAGAAGAAGGAGAATGATAACACTAATGTTGTAACTGAAGAAATACATGATGCACTATTTCTGACAGTTTACAGTTCTGTTGATGACTGAATACTGGATTCAGGGGCTTCCTTCCATACAGTTAATACGAAATTATGTTGTAGGTAACTTTGAGAAGATATATCTGGCTGACGAAAAAGCTCTGGACCTGGTGGGAATGAGAGACATTGATATTGCACTCCCTAACAAGAGCAAATGGATTTTGCAAAAGGTCAGACACATTCCTGAGTTGGAGAAAAACCTCATCTCTATTGGGCAACTCAATGAAAGTAGTCATTCGGCAGTGTTCTCAAAAAACACCTGGAAGGTTACCAAAGAAACATTAGTACTGGCTCGGGGCAAGAAAACCGACACACTATATATGACTACAGGTTTACTCAAGCGATGACACATGAGTGTGCATTATGGGGAAGCAGAAGAATGTTATTTTCCTGAAAAGTGGTAGAGCGCCAAATACAGAAAAACTGGAATTTGTACAGACAAATAGTGAAGAACAACAGAGTTATGAAAAAAACTTGCAAGATGAAAATTCAAGAAAGTGGGAGCTGACCAAGAAGAAGGAGACAGATTCTCTACCAGGGAATCAGACTTGGGAGTTGGCAAAACTTCTATCAAAGAAGAAGGCATTACACAACAAGTGGGAGTACCGAGTGAAGACTGTGTTTGGTGGCAGTAAGAGGTACAAAGCTGGAGTTGTTGAAAAGGGCTTTCAACAGGGGCAGGATATTGCTCATGCAGTGGGAGTTGTAAGCAGATACAAGGTAACCCAGGAAAGAGCTTGGTGGTACGAGGCTACGCTGACGGTGATATGTCAACTGAGGCTGTTACTCGTGAGAAGCTGAAGTTGTGTCAACTTCAGCTCATCTTCTGGCATGAAGACAAGGGTTTCGAGTTGCAGATGTGAAGAATATCATGTTTAAAAAAAAATCGGTACAGTTAGTAGATGATGCATCTAGTGGGTGATGCATTCAGTGTCTCAGTCTCCAATTGGAAGAATTGTTGGGTAATGTGGAGACTCGGTCTACCGAATTTAATTAGTTTCTTAATTAAGTATCCCACCTACCGCTCACCTACCTTCCATCTACCGCTCTCATGGTTTCTATAAAATAAATAACATGGTTTCTATAAATAATCTCTTTTGGTTTAAAGGAAATGCAAGCCAAGCAAGGTCAAGCCAAGTCATCTCGAGAGCTAAGAGAAAGAGAGGAAGGAGAGAGGAATGGAGAGGAAAAAATAGAGATTTTCTTGTAAACGTCGAGACGCTCGACGGTGTAATTCCTCGCAGAAATAAATCCTCTGCAGTTCCGTGGAATTAGGCAAATTTGTCGAACCACGTAAATCTGTGTCGCTCTGGCGTTTTTTCTGAGTGCAATTTTTCTCGTTCCATTTTTCGCTTTATTTTCCTTGTTTTTCACAACAGGTGGCTTTTTGGCTTTTTATCTTTATGTATCTTTGCTTTATTAGGTTTTTCTTTTCTAATTTGTTAGTTGGGTCATCTTTTAGACTCTCTAATACAACATATCTGTACATTTTCCTCTTTAATATATATATATTAAAAAGGAAAAATTCATTGATTAAAAAAAAAGGATACAAAGATTTTAGTAAATGGGTACAAAGAGCTCACTCACAGGGATTACAAACGTATTACCCAAAAATGAAACAAAAAAAACTTTTAAATATGGTGGGTGTAGTCGGTGGATCTATCGCTTCCCTTTCCTCTGGATCTAGGGAGGGAGTCCAACAACATACTGAAAATTGTAATTATAAATAAATTGACAAACATAAATATTATAGTAAGGTAACAAAATACCAAATTGATGCAGGGCTTTCAGGGCGATGGATCGGTTGGACCACTCGAACCTGTTCAGTCAGGTGCGGAGCAAACCCCACTGGTCTAGATTTATCGGTTAGGGTTGTCTAACTCCCCTCCTCCCAATTATCAACTATATATATGTTATGCTATTGTCACTAGGATTCAGTTTTGATTGATTTTTTATCAGAACAACCTCTGGTTTCTCAATTTATAAATATATAAGTTATCCCGACTATAACTTATCCCGAGATAGTGTGTATCTTCCCTCTTTTCTATTTACCGCTGCTGCTCCAACATTCACCCTGCGGCCTAAAAGCTTCCCTTACCCTTGCAGCCCAACCACACGCCCTTTTTCCCATCCCGACCGTAACTCAGCTAGCCTCTTTCCTCCCTGCTGATACACCGAATCCCACCAAGCCTTCCTCCACCAATCCTGCTCCTCCCTTCTTGTAATAGCCCACAACCCTTCTAACTCAACATGGCTATCTCCTCCCAACCAGTCACCCTCCACCAATCCTGCTCCTCCCTTCTTGTAATAGCTCACAACCCTCTGCCAACTGTTTATTCGCTTTCCCCAGCCACAGTTTCTGCCAGAGCAACCTCTAATCCTCCCAGAACTGCCACCAACTCCTCTAACCTACTAGATAGCCATCACAGCTCCTTTCACCTATTTTTCCCGCTGCTGCCGGAGCCCACTTTCCACCCTCATGCCCTCACAACCTGGCTACCCCCTCCTAACCAGCCACCCTCCACCAATCCTGATCCTTCCTTCCCGTAACGGCCAACAACCCTCTACCAACTGTTTATTTGCTTTCCCCAGCCATAGTTTCTGCCAGAGCAACCTCTAATCCTCTCAGAACTGCCACCAACTCCTCTAACCTACCAGACAACCATCACAGCTCCTTTCAAATATTTTTCCCGCTGCTGCTGGAGCCCACTTTCCACCCTCATGCCTTCACAAACACCTTTAATCTAGCCACTACCTGCTGTCCAGCCCCCATCCACCACCCTCATCCTCGCTCTAGGGCGTTTTCTTATGTTTTTATCATTTATTTTCTCTTTTGGACAGTCGTCGTTGTAACCTATTTAAATTTCAACAATAATATTTTTGTTTCTACTGTGATTTGGGTTAACTCCGATATCATTTGGTATCAGAGTCAGCCTAACCCTAATCATATCCTAAGGTTTCCTAGCATCCGTCTTGCCCCTTCATCAAAAATTTCTTTCATGCTTCCAAACCATAGCCAAACATATCCTATCCCTAATTTCCCCCAGTTGATGTTCAAAATTAGCAACCCAAAATTATTTTTTTTACACTTTCACATTTCAACTATAAAACTGAACAATGCTATAAAAAAAGATAGATACAACAAGAAATATGTCGACTTCAATGGAAACTTGCAGACATTGAGGATAAAACTCAGGGGGGACTTAGCCTCGATGTTGATAAGGAAAGTCGAAGAGAAAAGAAATGAGAATTTCAACACATTCTATAGGAAGGCTTTCAGTGATGAAGAAGAGAGATCACGACTCATTGGGATGCAGTGTTAGAGGAGGCCGATAAAATAGAAAACCATGGAGGACACAAGGACTTCAGAATAAAGGTGGATTTACCATAGTTTGATGGAGGTATGGATCCAGACAACTTTATAGAATGAGTGCAATCGGTTGAGCAGTTCTTCGAGTACAAAAAGGTGGCAGAAGATAAAAAGGTAAAGCTTGCAACTATCAAATTGAGAAAGAGCGTCTCCTAGTGATAGGACAACTTGCAAAAGAAAAAGAGAGAAAGCAATGATAAGATTATTTAGTGCGAGAAGATGAGAAAGGAGATGCAGAGAAAATTCGTACCTTCTCACTATCGCCAGGATATGTTGCTGAGATCCCGCCACCTAAAGCAAAGAAACTTATCAATTAAGGAATTCACAACATAGTTTGATAAGTTGCAGATGAAGTATGATTTGGTCGAGCCAGAGGAGCACACCATAGCTAGTTATCTTGCTGGTCTGAAGCCAGCTATCAACGAAGTTGTGCAGCTGCAACCTTATTGGTCACTAGGAGATGCAAGATCTTAACACTGAAGGTGGAGAGACAACAGAAAAAGAGCAGGCAACCACCACTAGTCAAACATCTACCGACAGTTGGATACACCAGCAGGAGTACACCTTAGATTGTTGAGAAAACTAGTTCGAGTAAGGACTGAAACACCCGGAGTTAAAGAAATTCGTGAAGAGTAGCACGCCTACTACAGTTCTCGCCTAAAAATGATTTAAATGTCATGGATTTGGGCAAATCTCATCCAGTTGCCCGACGATACAAGTTATGTCTTTTATCGAATAGGGCGTTGTAGAGGAGATTAGCTGCGAGGAGACAGATGAGGAAAAGGGTGAGGCACATCATCTTCCACCTGATGAGAGTGAGATGCTCATGGTTCGACGGCTCTTACAGACTAAGAAGACGAGAGATTGGCAGTGCTTTATACATTCTGCACACGTACTGTGAAAGGGAACATATGCAGTCTCATAATCTATGGAGGGAGCAATAAGAACATGAAATCTACATAGACAGTGGTGAAATTGTCTTATGACTTAGATACTCCCAGTCATTTTCTCTGTCGTGGTTGAAGAAGGAGAATAGGATCAGCATTGACCGGAGGTGCCTAATGAAGTTTTCAATTAGGAGACAGCTGCAGGAATAGGTGTGATGTGATGTGGTACCCATGGATGCCTACCACCTATTATTGAGGAGACCGTGACAATTTGATAGGACTCATCATGACGAATTCAAAAACACTCATACCACCAAGGATAGGAAGTGCACCGTCCTTCTCGCTTCCGCGGAGTAATAGATCGTAGGCGCCCTTGCCTGCAGAGTAGAATCAATGAGACCAATTTTGGTGATGTCAGATGATGATGGACTGAGACACTAGCTCCAAACAAGGGACAATCACGAAAGAGAACATTTCAGGATATCACGATTGATAACTTATCACCACGACCACCATCGTTTAAGGAGGTTCTGCTACCCTCTCTTCAGATAAAGTTGAGTCGACCGTGAATTACTTTAGCAGTATTCAACAGTATACACATGACACACATACCCAACTCAAATCAGTAGGGGACTCCACATAAAACTCAAATCAGTAGGACTTCACATAACTCAAATCAGTAGGGGACTCCACATAACTCAAATCAGTAGGGGACTTCACATAACTCAAATCAGTAGGGGACTCCCAGAAGATTAGACTGATGTGGATGTTTGCGCATAAATGAAGAAAGATCCTCAGGTGCCTTGGGCGTCGGTGCAGTTGCAAGTGGGATTCAGATGATTTCCAGACTACAGTCATAGACCCTTCAACACTGAGAGGCTACAATAGCTCCATCGCCAATAACGAGTACACAAAAGCTTCGAAGAATGAGGTCAAAGCCCCTCCAACCTCTGAAAACTGACACTAATCTTGCTAGAGGGGATAAACCGGTTGAACCTTCTGAATCCGTTCAACAAAGGGGGAAGCAGGGGCGATTGTTCTAGATTTATGGGAAAGGGTTGTTGCCCATGAGGAGTTGCCTCGTCGAGCTGTGAGTTCTGCGGCTTTGACAACTGCAATTATTTGGCCCCGACCTTTCGGCTCACTAATTTTTTGTCGAGCAGTGCTTCTCTTGCTATGATGGAGCTTCCTTCGTCTACGGTTGAACCTGGCAAAATCTCCTCCTTTGCCCACGTGGTGGGTAATTCTCGGAGGGAGACAGCGATTGTCTTCCCCTTGAGTTATAAGGAGCAACAGGAAGGTGATTGTCCCTTTATCAAGATTGCAAGCAAGAAAGTGGGAAAGCAAGTACTTTTTTCTCTGAGCTAGAAATTTCATTCCTTACTGATAAATTCAAGTTTGCATTTATTAGAAAATTTCAATGGGGACACCCACTTATGGATGTTATCAGGAAAAGTTTTGATGATCTCAAATTAGCAGGAAAGTGGAAAGTAGACTCATAGATGGGAGACACATAATAATGCAACTAACCGTACCTAAAGACTACACTGAGATTTTTTCCAAAAAAATATCTCAACATGTAAACGCTGGTAAACCAATGAAGCTACTCAAGTGGTCTCTTGATTTTGACACCAAGCATGAATCTCCTACTGTACCGGTATGGTTTAGTCTACCTAATCTCAAACTGCATTTTCTTCATCATCAAGTTCTTTACTCTATTGGTGTCATACTTGAGGACCCTTTAAAGCTAGATCTACCCACTTTTAACCTAACCAGACCTTCTGTGGCCAAAATACTTGTTGAAAGAGATATTACTTTACCTGATGTTATTGAAGTCTTGTTGGGCACAACTCACAATGGGTATTAGCAACAAATTGTTATGGAGCATAACCTCGTTATTGTTCTCATTGTATGATGTTTGGGCACAACCTTGATAAATGCTATAAGCTTCATCATAATTTGAAATCTAAAGATCGCGTGAATAAGAATGGATCTGACCCCACTGCTTTGGATAAATCTGTTTCATCTGAAGAGAAAAATACCACAGAACAGGTTATGATGTCTAAGTTAATCGCCCCTGTGGATCCTCCCCCTGAAAATACTATTTCTGCGATCGATGAAAAGCTGGATGGCCCTGTTGAGCAACCTACAATTTCAAACCCTCCTTAGTTGCAGGAAGCATTAGGTGAAGATGAGACAATTCATGTTTCACACACACTTGAACCGACAATCGTTGCAACAGTTGGCAACCCTTCTTCTGGTTCTCATTAGCTTTTATCTGTCCGGCGTTCCGTTTTCCAACACGATAATCAGATGAGTCAGTCTTCTCAGGAGGAATGACAGGTCTATTCAAGGAGGAAGAAGAAGATTGGAGGCAAACTTCAGCTTCGGAACCTAATGGATGATACTTTGGTTACTTCGGGATATGACTCGGCACTCAACAATTTGTTATCTGGATCTCGCCCTAGAACTAGAGGCAGAAGCAGGACTAAACTGGCTCGTCCCTAGCTACTTTTCTGCGATTTTGATATCTTTTTTTTTTGGTTTCTCTGTATCGTTTATCTTTCGGGGTGTTTGTGTGTGTTGTATCGTATGGATAGGGTGCCTCTATTGGGCCCTCCTAATATATGATCGAATGGCGAAACCCAGAAGCAGATTCTTTCCGTGCTTAGGTCGAGCTCTGCCGGCGATCTAAGTGTTCTCTCCTCCCAGATCGCCGACGTCATCCTAAAGGACGGGTTTTCTTTGGGAAGGCCATACTGGCATTCGCTAATGGCATCTGGGTCGATGCATCGCTTTCGCTCAAATCAACTTTCAAGGAGGAAGTTGCATCTGATTACAAGTTCGAGAACAAGACTCTAGATTTCCAGAAGAAGCTACCGTTTGCTGAGATTGCCGCTGCGGTTTCGACATCTGCGGTTCGTCTTCTGCACAGCTTCGCCCCGACTTGCAGGGCTTTTCTTTGTTGTGATGGAGCTTCCTCCTTCTTCGGTTGAGCTATGTAAAACTCTTTCACCCACAGTGTGGGTAATTCTCAGGGGGAGACGTCGGTTGTCTTCCCCTCAAATTATAAAGACAATCGTGATGGTACAGGTGACTGCCCCTTTATTAAGAATGCAAGCAGAAAGAGTGGGAAGACAACATTATTTTTCTCTGAGTCAGAAATTTCAACTTTGACCGACAAATTCAAATTTACTATCATTGGAAAATTTCAGTCTATGGACGTTATCAGGAAAAGTTTTAATGACCTCAAATTAGCAGAAAAGTGGAAAGTGAGGATCATGGATGGGAGATGTTTTGATTTAGTTAATTGTGCCTGAAGACTACACTCGTATTTTCTCTAAAAAATATCTTAACTTTGCTGGTAAACCAATGAAGCTACTTAAGTGGTCACCTGATTTTGACCCGAATCATGAACCTCCTACTGTACCGGTATGGTTTAGTCTACCTGATCTTAAGCTGCATTTTTTTCATCATCAGGTTCTCTACTCTATTAGCATCATACTTGGGGACCCTATGAAGCTAGATCTACTAACTTTCAACCTTACCAGACCTTCTTTGGCCAGAATACTTGTGGAAAGAAATATTACTTCGCCTGATGTTACTGAAGTTTGGTTGGACACAATGCATAATGGATATTGGCAGCAAATCGTCATAGAGCATAGACCTTCTTATTGTTCACATTATAAGATGTTTAGGCATACTCTTGATAAATGTCATCAGCTTCACCCTAATTTGAAATCTAAAGATCAAGTGAATAAGGATGGTTCTAAAGATATATTTTTACCACCTGGAGAGAAAACTACCACAGGATAGATTTTGGTGTTTGATTCTATTGCCCCTGTCGTTACTGTTACTGCGAGTGATGTGATGCTGACACTATCAAACCCCATAGAAAAAAACACTGATGAACTATTACCTACAAATGATAGTATTCAGACTGAAAATCAGAAGAGCCTCGTAGCTTCACTTCTTTAGGAAGTATCCCGTGTAGAGGCAACTAATACTTCACATATACTAAAACCTATTGGGATACTACGGTTGGTATTCCTGCTTCAGCTCTAACACCCCATCAGACTGATTCTTCAGATGAGGAATGATAGATCTATTCCAGGATGAAGAAAAAGAATGGAGGCTGATTCCAACTCGGGAACATATTGGATGATACATTAGTTACTACTAGCAATGACAATCATTTTACTAACTTATTAGCTAACTCCTTCCCTAAAACTAGAGGCATAGGCAAGACAAAATTGGGTCGCTCTCTAGCCACCTGATATTATGTATTTCGGTACTGTTAGGTTTTTTATTTTAGTATCTAATGTATTTTTTTTTAGTTTTGAAACCTTTTGTGGTTTTTTTTGTGGACAGAGTGTCATACTTGGGCCCTCCCACACATTGTATCTGTATTGTTTTTAATTTAATAATTAGTCTTTTTTTTTTTGGGTTTTCATATATATATATATATATATATATATATAGAAAAAGCCCAAGAGCTAATATATTAAAGCGGAAAAATATAGAAATGTTGTATGAAAGGACCTAAAATAAAGCCCAATTCACACAATAAAACACAAATCCCAAATAGAGCAAAAATACATAAAGGTAAAAAACCAAAAAACCACCAAAGGGGGTAAAAGTGTTAGGAACGTCCCACTTTAGTCCTCCCTGTGCCTGTAGTTCTAGGAAGTGAGTCAGCTAACAAATTAGAAAGGTGAGTACCATTGTCCGAAGTAACCAAAGTATCATCCATCAGATTCCTAAGCTCAAGTTGGTATTCATTTTTCTTCTTCCTGGATGTGTAGACCGTCATTTCTCATTCAATGATTGACTCATCTAATCAATAGATTGTTCCAAAGTTGGTTGGTCGGACAGACGTGTGTAGACCGTCATTTCTCATTCAATGATTGACTCGTCTAATCAATAGATTGTTCCAAAGTTGGTCGGACAGACATTGTTCCAAAGTTGGTTGGTCGGACAGACGTAGGTTGTTGCACATCATGATCCCCATGAACTTGAGTAACATTAACAGCTTGCTCGACCTGATGAGGCGATAGTTAAGCAGTAGAAGTATTGCCACCTGTAATATCGATGATAGGTTCTAGGGCATGTGGGGTCAGAAGAATTTCCCTCTCTCTCACGATAGTAGGTTCCAAATACGGAGGAGCTATATTATTGTGTAGGGACTGAATGATTGTCATATTGTCTGCGAGAATTGTGACGTCATCAGAGCTATTTTTTTTATGATCAATAGTGTCAATAACTTGGAGTTGATTATAAAGAGATGAATTCACTGCCTCTGGCAGAGCACTGTGCTTTTTTGGTCTAAGGTGGGGGTGTAAATGGTGGCATTGAGAACTGGAGTGGCCGAACATACGACAGTTCAAAGTATACGAAGGAAAAAACTTAATCACTACATTTTGCCCATATCCATGATATGAATCATGATGTTGTGTGCCCAACCAAATTTCCTTAGAAGCAGATGAAGTGGTATCTCTTTTAACAAGTACTTTAGCTTCAGATGGACGAGAAAGATTAAAAGTAGGAATGCACGTTTTGAGTGACTTCCATAAGCTTGGCAATAAAGTACAAAAGTTTTCGAGTAAAATAATAAAATTTCAGACCAGAGTGGCAAATCCAAACATGAATGATTGGTGGTTCCGTCTGTCGGTCAAAATTCACAGATCATTTCAGATTCTTCATTGCTCTGTTATCAATCCAGATTATTCTTCTGGCAAATAAGGGTGTGTAATCCTCTTCATTATTAAGTTGTATAAAAATATGTTTTCCATCTAACAGTCTAATTTTCCACTCCCCAAAAAGGTGCATAAACTCAAGCTCCTTACGAATCAACTCCATTTTGGGATGGTCATCAAAAATTTCTTGACCAAATTCAGTCGATAGAAGAAAACAAGTTGAAAACCTTCAACTTCTGTAAAAAAGATGACATGTTTCTCATTCTTCCTACCAAATTTCTTTATTCCTCCACCCACTCAAACGAACGGGAAAGAGCACGATTTATGTATACCTGAAGCGTGGACACACGCAATGGTAGCGGCATAAGATCTGTCTGAAGTCATCCGCAATAAATGGAGGTGCAGCGTTAAGAACAGTGAAGAAAGAAAAGCAGAGAGCAAAATCCGAATTAGAAACAGGGAGCAGAAGCAGAAACCCCTCTGTAAAGCCCCTGCGATTTCAACTCGAGTCCGAGGATTGCGGACAGGAAACAAAAAACGAGCCCATATGGCAAAGCAGAAAGTTGCAGAAATCGAAGCCGCAGAAGTCACAGCAGACGGTCAGGGCGAAGCCGCAGAAGACGGTCGAGTTGAAGATTGTCGGGGCGAAGCCGCAGAAGACGAAACCATAGCGAGCCGCGAACAGGAACAGAGGAGTGAAATCCCCTTCTTTTCAAGTTAAAAACTGTAGTAGAGGCTAGGGTTTGCCGTGAGGTGAAACCCTAGCGTCTGCTACGGTGACTTCACGCCCGAAGGAGTTCACGCCTGACTTCCTTTATTACGTCTTTTCTCATTATGTTTAGTGCTTCGTTTGTTTCGGAGTGCTTCGTCATGTTGCGCATGGTCCGTCGTCTTTCGTCGCGTGCTCGGCGCTCTTTGAAGGACGGTTTCTGGGCAAGGACGTTTCGTCGTCTCTCTTGCTCGAAGCAGAACTGAAGGGCTCGCGTTTCTGGTGCGCCTTCTGGCCTTCGGCTTCGTCTTCTGTAGGTTGAAGGTTCCGTCTCAAACTCTCTTTCTGCGGTTTGACGCCGCGTTTTGCCTACTGCACTTATATTGGAACGTCGTAGCAAGTGGACAATCTCGCTGCTTTGATAACGCTCCCTCCTTCGGTTGAACCTGACAAATTCTCTTTCACCGACATAGTGGGTAATCATCTAGTGGAGTCTGCTGTTGTCTTCCCCTCAACTATAAGGATTGTCGTGATGGTACAAGTGACTGCCCTTTTGTTGAAAAGATAAGTAGAAAAGGTGGGAAAACAACACTCTTTTTCTCTGATTTAGAAATTTCAACCCTGACTAAGAAATGCAAGTTCACGCTTATTAAAAAATTTCAATGGAGGCACCTACCTAAGAAAGTTATCAGAAAGATTTTTTATGATCTCAAACTAGCAGGCAAGTGAAACGTGAGACTTTTTGATGAGAAACATCTGTTTATTCAATTAACCGTAGCTGAAGACTACGTTTAGATTTTCTTTAAAAAATATCTTAATATTGCAGGCAAATCAATAACGTTACTCAAGTTGTTTCCTGATTTTGACCCAAATCATGAATCTCTCACTGTACCGGTATGATTTAGTTTACCTTGTCTCAAGCAGCATTTCTTTAATCATCAGGTTCTCTACCCTATTGAGGTCATACTTGGGGATCCTATGAAGCTAGATCTGCTCACCTTCAATCTAATCAGGTCTTCTGTAGCCAAAGTACTTGTGGAAAGGGATTTTACTTTATCTGATATTATTGAAGTCTGGCTGGGCACAACTCAGAATGGATATTGACAACAAATTGTCATGGAACATAGATCTTTTTATTATACCCACTATAAGATGTTTGGGCATACCCTTGATAAATGTCACATGTTTCAGTCTAATTTGAAAACTAAAGCTTAAGTTAATAAGGATGGGTCTAACCTCACTGCTCTGGACACGTGCTCCACCCGTGAAGGAAATTACCATAAGACAGGAATTGGTATCTGATTTAATTGCCCCTGTGGACCCCTTGATAATACTGTTTCTGTTTCTACGATTGATGTGATGTCGGATGGATTTGCTGGGCAACCTAAGGCATTCTAAACCTTCAAACCTTATTGAAAACAATATTGAATGATCCTTACCAACAAAAGATAGTGATCAGACTGATAATACCGAGATCCTTGCAGCTCCTCATCTTCAGGAAGTATCTGGTGCAGATGTGACAACTCATACTTCACACACACTAGAACCTATTGTGGTTACAATGATTGACAATCTTTCTACCACGATTCTACCACCTAATCCGAACGAGCAAGAAATGAGTCAATCTTCGGATGAGGAATGACGGTTAAATTCTACCACCTACTACATAATATTTCTACTACAATTCTACCACCTACTACTTAATATTTATTTATTGAAGATAAGAAAATTATACCAATAGATACAAAAATTCTAAGAATAGATAAAATCATATGAATAATAAAATTATATGAATTGATAAAATTAATCATTCAAAACATAAGGATAATTAATGAAATTGAATAAAAAAAGGTTAATTATAAAAAATAAATTATTTTCTACATTATTATTATAAGTAAATTGGAGAAAGCGATAAAAATTAAAAACAAAACATCTGATTGAGGTGAGTAATATTACTTTAAAGTTATAGTAACTTTTGTTTCTTCTAAATTGACTTTATTGAATGTTACTGAAACCTGATTGCACTATTGTAATGTGATTTAACTACTCTGTTAAATGGTCATGTCATTATGATGAATATAATAAAAGAGGCATATGAATGATATGAATTATATATTATGCTTGTATGTGCATGTTGACTATCGTACTGTGATTTAAAGACTATTTTGTTGGTCATATTGTTATGATGAATAAAATTAAAAGAGCATATGAATGGTATGGACAATATAGTATGTTTGCATGTGCAAGTTTGACAATAATGAAGTACACCTTTTTATGATACTAGATAAAAATGTTAATGAATCGTGCATGTAAATGAAAAAGAATATTGATATTGAAATACCTTAAATAATAAAACTTTATAAGGTGCTTATATAACGATTGTACAAATATAAAATAATATAGATATTTATTGATATAATAAAACACATTGAATATTTTGAAATACCATGATCAATCATATACATAAATTATCAAAAGCTTTTATTTGATTTATGAAAACATTTGATCAACATGTGTATTGTCACTTTTATTACGTTACTGTGATTTAAAAATAGGTGAACTTGATGTATTTTTAGCTTACTGTTGTTTTAAATTAATATTTTAAATTCAATTATTTGATTGGTAGATGAGCAATAAAAGAGGAAATTATAAAGATGTGAATGACCTAAGTTAAGCTAAGCAAATTTAATTGTTTAATTTTAATTTTATACAGATATAAAATGATATCGACATATTTATTAACACATTGAATGCTATTCAATATTGTGATCAACCATATTCATAGTTATCAAATGTTTTTATGTTGTTTTATGAAAAAAATTAATTGACATGTATATCACTTTATTTTCGTTACGTTACTGTGATTTAGAAGTAAGCGTACTCATTGACATTTTTAGCTCGATGTCTTAAATTAAAACTTCAAATTTAATTATTTAATTAAAATATGAGAACCTGAACAACCTGAGATAAGGTAAAAAAAATTTAATTGTATTATGTTAATTTATTATCTTAGTGGCTCTTACATTTTATTTGGATTATAAACTGTTAATGACAAGATTATGAATAATAGAAAACTTAATTTTACCGTCGTGACAAACATAATATAATCTATAGAACTCAATGATTTTTTATGCATTTAATGATAATATATTCATACAAATATAATAAGTTTGAATAATTCCAATTTTAGATAAATTTCATGAGGGACTTTTCAATGTAAATTCAACTCCTCGAAAAGAGTGAAATGCTTAGTGCAAATACACCAAAAATTTATAAAAGTGCACAATGCACCAAAAAACATGTAAATCCATCGAGTAAGTGCACCAAATATCTTTCTTAAGCATTTCTCTAGTGCATTGAATTGCTAGCATATCATGCAAATGCATTAGAAATCATGCTAGAAACAAAAGGTGTGACACCATTCAAAAGATTCATAATGCTTTTAAACATCAACTTACTCACATATGTTCTGACAAACATGTTAACTATTAGAACGTGATATCAAAAATAGCACAAAATATACAAATGAATGAGATGAATTAAAAATTCACCCCTCAATGAGAAGCATGCAATTGCTCTCCATAATATATAATTATCTAAACTTCATAAATTACCTTTCAAATTTTGGCTCATCAATTTGTTATATGTATGCTCTTAAGCGGACTTCTCCACCAACATGGAAGAATCACAAGTCCCATTTTGTAAGTCTAATCCTCCAAATCGTAAACATTAGAGTCAACAAGGATTAGCAAACTAGAAATCTAATATTCAATTATTAAATTCACTAATACATATTTTATCATCTATTTACATAAAACCTTGAAATTTTTTATAATTTTTTGTTAATAAAAACTCTTTGTATATGAGGCATAATCACAAGTTTTAACTATTAGACCTGTTCTTCTATAAATTAGACGGAGTCAACAATGTTTATAGCATAATAAAATTTTCAACTAGATCCATACACAAAGCACAAACTCAATCATCTGTAGACAAGTAGGCAGAGTTAACAAGATTCATGCAAGAAAGTCAATAATTCAAAATAACCTTCTAGTAATCACGTTGATAGAAATTTTCAACAAAAGATGATACTAACATCAGAATGTCCCAAATCTTAATGCAAATACAAAAGACGATAATAACATGAAAATGTCCCAAATCTTAATGCAAATTGTATCATGCTTAAATTACATAGAATATAAAAGTTCAAGCATATTGCAAAATATAAAGCTATTTAAATGAAATTCATCACTTAAAAGAAAGGAAGCTCAACCCATCCATCCTCAATAAGAATTTATTCAGGGTGACAAATTTATGATCAAATTAATCTCAAAAAAAGCCAATATCAAATCAAATGTGCTTCTATGGCAACTCTTTGCGGTCTCATGCAAGTAAGATCATGGGACATGTCTGCTAATTAGATGATTTTGCCACTAAATGACACCATAAAAAACATGGCTATGACATGGTAATAATAACTAAATGATTTTTTTACTACTTGCACCAAAAAAATATGGTTATGACCGAGGCCTTTTAAAAAGATTGTTTGCCGCCAGATAACACCATGAAACTACAATCTATTTGTTGCCAAATGGTAAAAATTTCCCTAGTGATCAATTAGTACATTTGATAAGGCATAAAGTCATCCATTCAATAAGGCCGACTTGAAATTGCCTGCTTTGTCAAATAAAAAACTAATAGTTTATACTGTTCTTTTGGACAACACAACCCATAATTGCAGATAAAGATACTTTGATCTGCTCGGATCAACTATCTAATATGACTAAATAGATCAATCATGAGATCTTGATTGGGTTCATCATCATTCACCCCTGTATCAGCTCTAAGTTAACGACAGTGAACTTTAATCTTTTTTTAACTTAAATAAGATATTTAGCACATAATGACTAACCTTAATACAAAAAAAGTCATCTCTCATCATCAAGAGGAATAACTAATAAAACGACTATAAAAAACCTGAAATTGGATAATGTTCTCTAATAAATGACGGTAAAATCTCTCAGTAGCGATTTATCTAAAATCTAACCTTCTAAAAATTTAATATGAAAACATAAATATTATCAATTGAGCCAAGCATACATTTTTGAAGACCAAAATAGTCTTCTTCACCTTGTCTAAATCACATAACTAAAGCCTTGCTTCAGAGAGAAACATTAAACATTATTATAATATGAAAAAATCATAGAACACATCCCTACATCTTGGAGCCAGCTTATCATTGTAATAGGAATGTAAGCTAAGGAAGTCACTAAAATCATCCGCTCAATCAAACTGAAAACTTCATAACTAAACATAGATTTAACCCAAAATTGCAAAATAAAACTTGAAAGACGTCAAAAAAAAATTTCCAAGGCAGTCAGTATGTGAAAAAACAAAGGTGAGAGCAAGAATACCCATTACTAACCTTGACACAAAGATAACTGGAATTATAGCAGCGTGGTAACCACTCAAAATATCTGCAGCGAGATTAGCATAATTCTTAAGAAGAACTGCACATGAAACTTGATAATTTCTATCACCCAAGTGAAGAGCTACAGTGTCTTCAATTAGCTTTTGTGCTAAAGAAGGGCTTCCATACTTCAGGATAATGGCACAAGAAGCAGCAAATGATTTCTTCGCTGAACCTCGCTTTTCATCTAGAGTGGCTCGAAACAATAATTTTGACAGCATGCTTGTGAAAGGACTTATGTCAACTGTTACTTTCTGTACTAGTAAAGTAATGAAGCTGGCAACACCTACCCTGCAATTGAAATAAAAGTAAAAATTATTGACATTTTGGCAAATCCTTGTATTATAATCTAATGGACAGTAAATGATGCATTTATTACCACTAGTAACTTTTAACCATCCCAGCATAATTGCCTCATGTACCAAAACGTATGCATTTGTCTATAGAAAAATATTTTGTGCTTCTAATGGAAATTGATATTTCAAGTGTGTCACATTCTCAAAGCATTATTGACGGGGGACTATTGAATCAGGGCCAAGTCCTTACTATCTACTATTATAAATTTGTCCTTTACTTTATTTAGGGTTAGTTTTTTGGCTTGAAATTTTTGATTGGACAACCACCAGCATCCCCCTTTTTCCCTTTTAAGGTTGTATCCAACAGTGAAAAGGAACTTGACTCTAATTCGTCTTGAGGTGGTGTGTATATTTCTTTTCCTACTTGCTACCATCCTCCCTAGCCCCAATCTCCCTATTTTCTGCCACCAAAGCCCTTGTTGCACGCATCTCCCTGTTGCCCGCTAATCCCCCTAGATGTACCCAACACCTTGATGCCTTCTATCATCGAACCAACCCATCTCCTTTATTTATAGTCCAGCTAATCCTCCTTCCACCTTACCGTCCACCCCCAACAAGCCCATAGCCTTCAGCAGCAACCCAACAACAACACCACCGTACCCTCCTCTCTGCTGCCTTCAGCGGTTTGCAAATCCATCTCCAACCACCCTATTGTCACCACCACCTCCTATTGGCCACCATCCAACACCAACGCTATCTCCCTAGAGTGTCTTTTTATGTTGGTTACTATTTATTTCTCATTTTGAAGAGCCATCTTTCTAACCTATTTGAATTTCAACTATAATATTTGCATTTCCTTGTGATTTGAGTTAACTCCGGTAACAATTGGTATCGGAACTAGTCGAATCCTAATCCTATCTTAAGGTTTTCTAGTGGCCGCCTTATCCCCTCCACCAAAAATTTTCATTCATATTCTCAAACTATAGACAAATTTTGACATAACCCCAATTTCGCCTTCCTGCTTTTCAAAATCAGCTATCCAAAATTAATTTTCTTACACCTTCAATTAATCTCATATACCCTCTTTCAACTCCCAACTCTAACCTTAGTTATAACACCTAGTAGATACAGGCACGAGCCTATCCGGGAAGAGATACAACAACTTTAGTGGAGGCTTACAGATATGGAGAATAAAACCCAAAGGGAAATTGCCCTCGATCCTAACAGAGAAAGTCAAGGGGGCAAAAGAGATGAGAATTTTAACCCCTTGCATAGGGAGGATGTCAGTGATGATGAAAATATGGCACGACGCTATGGAATTCAAATCAAATGAGGCCGAGAAAGGAGGAACCATATGGAGGACATTAACTTCGAAATAGAGGTGGATCTACAAGAATTCGATAGTATGGATCCATATGACTTTATTGAATGACTACAATCAGTTGAGAAGAACCTTGAGAAGAAAGAGATGCCAAAAGATAAAAGGGTAAAGCTTGCGGCTATTAAATTGAGAAAGAACGCTTCTTTGTGGTGAGAAAATTTGCAGAGGTAGAGGAAATGATAAGACAATGACAAGATTACCAAATAAAAAAAAGAAGAGAAAGACAATGCAGATAAAATATGTACCTCCTCACTACCGCCAAGATATGTTTTTGAGACTCTACCACCTACATTAAGGAGACTTATCAGTGGAGGAGTTCACAACACAATTTGACCAGTTGCAGATGAAGTATGAGTTGGTCGAGCCAGAAGAACACACTATAGCCCACTATATGGGAAGCCTGAAGCCTGCACTATCAACAATGTTGTGCAGTTGCAGCCTTATTGGTCACTGAGAGATGTCCAAACTTGGCCTCGAAGGTGGAGAGGCAGCTAACAAAGCAGGCAGTCACTCACAATTGGAGTCACCAGCAGGAGCACGTTTTAGGGAGTTGTGAAAACTGGTTTGGATAAAGACAACCACCATGAGTGAAAAGAAGTTTGAAAAGATGAGCACACCTACTAAAATTCCAGCTCGAAAATGAGTTAGATATCATTGATTTGGGCACATCGCCTCCAGTTTCCAAACGAGCTGAGTCGTGTTTTTTTATGAAGCAGGGCGCCATGGAGAAGATTAGTGATGAAGAGGCAGCTAAAGAACAGGGCGAGGTGTATCATCTTCCATCAGATGAGGGTGAGATGCTCGAGGTTTGACGGTTCTTCTAGACTGAGAATATGAGGGATCCGAAGTGATTTCACCACAATATACTCTACGGCCGCTCAACTGAGACTAGGAAAGCATGTAGCCTCATCATTGATGGAGGGAGCAACAAGAATACGACATCTGTGCTGATGCTAGACAAATTGGGTCTTATGAGACATTCCCAACCATCCTCTTTGACGTGGCTGAAAAAGAGAATAGGGTGTCAGCATTGACCAGAGTTGCCTAATGAAGTTTTCTATTGGAAGACAGTTGTTGGATCAGGTGTAGTGTGATGTGGTACTCATGGATTTTTGCAAGCTCTTGTTGCGAAAACCGTGTGAATTTGACCATATGACTCAGCACTAAAATTTCAGAAACACCTACTCCTTCACAAGGAGGGGAAGCACATCATCCTTCCTTCGACAGAGCCCAGGATCACAGGTGTCCATATTAGCAGAGCAGCGTCAGTGAGACCCATTTTATGATGACAGAAAATGATATGACCAAGACACTGAATCAAGACATGGGACATCATGACAGAGACCATTTCAGAATATTACAATTCATACCTTATTTCCATGGCCACCACTATTTGGGGAGATTCAGGTTATAAGTTAAGCCAAGCTTGGATTATGTTGAGAGGATTTAGTAGTAAAAACATGACACGCAAACACAACTCAGTTTAGTAGGGAACGCCCAGGAGAGTGGATTGATATGGATGTATGCTTACAAGTGAAGAAAAATCCTTAGGTATTTTGGGGGATGGTGCAGTTGCTAATGGAATCCAGTTGCTTCCCAGACTGTATTAGAAGATCAGTCAATTTTGGGAGCATACAACAACCTCATCACTGTCAATGAGCAGGAGGCATCAACGACTGAGGTCGAAGCTCCCTCAATCTCGTTAGACCAACACGGAGCTACTAAACTGATGGAAGGCTGTACCGGTTCAAAGAGGGAGGCAACGGGGGTTGACCGAAGAAATTATTTGGGTTTAGGGTTGCCGCCCAAGTCCTCCATATTATCTACTTTAAGAAATATGTCCTTTGCATAATTTAGGATTTAGTATTTTAGCTTGAGATTTCTATTTGGACAGCCACCGACATACCCCTTTTCCCTTCTAGGATTGTATCTGATGGTGAGAAGGTGTTCCTACTGTAAATCGTCCTGAGATGATGTGTATCTTTCTTTTCTTGCTTGTTACCATCTTCCCTGCACCCCCATCTACCTATTTTCTACAGCCAAAGCCCCTCCTGCACCCACATCTCCCTGCTGCCCGCTATTTCCCCTGTATCTCCCTGCTACCCGCCATTCCCCCAGCTGTTCCCCCACTCTCTGCAGCCTTCTACCGGTCAACCAACCCCTCATCTACCTCTATAGTCCGTCTGACCCTCCTTCCACCTTAAAGTCCACCCCCAACCAGCCCATACCATTACGAGCAACCCAACAACAGTAACATACCCTCCTCTCTGATGCCTTCTATCGGCCAACCAATCCATCTCCAACCAACTTGTTGTCACCACTACCTCCTACCAACCGCAACCCACCCCCATCATCGTCTCCCTAGGATGTCTTTTTATATTGGTCGCCATTTATTTCCTGTTTTGAAGAGTCGTCGTTGTAACCTATTTGAATTTCAAAAATAATATTTGTAACCTATTTGAATTTCAACTCGTTGTAACCTATTTGAATTTCAACAATAATATTTGTATTTCTTCGTGGTTTAAGTTAACTTGATATCAATTATCCAACTAGTTCAACAAATAACAATGAATCATAATGCCAAAAAATCAACCCTTGCAAAAAAATGGCGATTAAAACAACAAAACATATGGTACAGACAAGGAGCATTATAAAGTGGGTACCGCGATCGTGATTGTGAGATGTTAGTGATACAGCAGAATCCTCGCCTCCCGCTATCGTAGAATTTAATGTCGAAGCCATGTGAGAGTCTAGCATTGACCAATGTTTTAGTTTTATTTTATATTATTTCTTTCGTTTAGTTTCTAGCAAGTTTCCTTCCGTTTTTTCTTCCTTTTTTTTTTGTTTTACCTCTTTCTCTAATTGCTAATTAGGCATTCGCTATGAGGGGACTTTTATAAATATGTCATATTTGGGTGTTTGAGATTTCAGTTTTTGTTTATTTTATGAAATTTAGAGACTTTTCACTGAATCATGGTCTCTGAAGTGTTGTATCCTCTTTCTTTTGCAAGCAACATGTCTGTTGCTTGCCTAAGAACAGGTGATAGATTCTCCTCGACATCCATATCACGCCAATTCACCGTTTGCTCCTGGACAACCATCGAACAAGCTTCCAACTGTTGGTTACGACATAAATTTGCAACTAGACCGCTTCGATTTGTTGTCCAGTGTCGTGCATGCTGATCCTTTGGCACCCTACATCCTTCCCCCTCCAGCTACCCCTTCTACAGCTTCACAACACTTTTTGGTGTGCCATCACACCTATTAGAGTCCCTAGAACGGTTTCATTTGATATAAGAGCCCAACAAACTATAGATGTTTAGGAATTTGTCTTTCTTATCCCAATCCAAAATTCCAGATAAAAAAAATCCCACCATACCCAAACATTCCTAACCACAATTCCCAGCACTAATCCAAAATTTTCAAAATCCAACCTTCTTACCTTCACTAAAATCCACCCCGATACATACCAGCAAAACTTAAGCCTCCAACCAGTCTTTATTTGCAATCCTAATCCGCTTGAAACTTGAACAAGAGGAAAAGAGTCCATGCCACTACAAGGAAATTCTCGGCGAAGAGCTCAATAACTTGTTATGGAGGATATAAAGTGAAAAATCCTCTAACTACAACAGAGGTTTGTTGCCTTTGACAAGCGATGATCTAATGAAATCACTCATAGCTATAACAATGACTTGCATGATAAAGAGGAAGTGAATCCCTTCTACCATGCAGTTTCCAGCGATGAAGATACATTAACTTTATGATTTGGTATGGAATATTAAAGAAGTCGGATCTTGAAATTAAGGTCAATTTATAGGATTTCGACGGTCACATGAACCCAAATGAGTTTATCAAGTGGTTTCAAACAATGGAGCAAGTTTTTAGTACAAGAATGTTCCTCAAGACAAGAGAGTAAAATTGATAGCCATCGAACGTAAAAAATATTCTTCATTGTGATGGGAGAATCTGAATCATATTCGATAGCGAGAAGATAAGAGTAAGATCACCACGTGGTCAAAGACGAAAAGGATGATGGAACACAAATATCTTCCTCCACAGTACTCACATGACATTTTCATAAAACTCCAAAACTAATGCCAAAAAAACTTTTGTGGAATAGTACACAGCTGACTTTAATCAACTCATCCTGAAATATGAGTTAATAGAACCAAAAGAGCACACAATGGCAAGATATCTTGGAGGACTTAGGTCATTTATTAGTAATGTAGTTCAGTTGCAGTCGTATTAGTCCCTACTTGATGTATAAACACTAGTATGCAAGGAGGAGAAATAACAACATGATTAGACAATCACCACACTCTATAAACAAAGTTCAACCTTAGCATAAAGCATCAGGAGTACACACAGTGAAGCATCTCAGTCTACCCTGCTAAAAAAAAATCAAATCAAATTGGAGAAAAAAATAGAGACGTCTAACACTCTTAAATCCCTCCCAACCATAAAATATTTCAAGTGTCATAATTTTGGGCATGTTGCATCTAATTACCCAATCAGAATAGTGATCTCTTTCACTAAATAGGTGCAGTGGAGGCAGAGGGTGAAAACCAAGGGAAGAATAAAGAGTACCAGTTAACCATAGAAGAAGGAAAGATGTAAGTAATTCAATTGGTCCTTCAAACTGAGCAATGAAATGACAAGAATGGCTCCGCCACAATAGTTTCCATACCTGTCATACCATGTAGGAAAATGCATACAGCCTCATTATAAATGGAGGTTGTTGTGAAAATATGACGTCTAACAAAACCAATGGATAAATTGAACCTCACCATAGATAGGGTAGAATGTACTTCCCAAGGCTTGAATTTAGCTCAAATTAAAAATGGACAATTTGACAAATTTAAATTAAATTTTGGTGAAAGTGAAGGTATTCTCTTCATCCTTGTTCCTCCAGTAGAGTTTTACATAAATAAAATAAAAGAAAATTTTAATAAGCTGAGCACGACATAGTTTTGAGCTACTCAAATTTGGCTGGCTCGTTTATATGCTAAATTTTGGACCTCAATTCGAACATTTCGAGCTTAATTCGAACATTTTGAATCAAACATGAACATATGTTTAACGAACAATTTTGAACACGAGCTGAATTTGAACACAAACATTTTCAAATGAGCCAAACACGAACTGAAGCTCAGCTTGCTCATGTTTAGCTCGTTTACACGCCTACACAACATTGATCGCTACAGGAACACATACTCTTTTATAAAAGATGAGAAACACATTGTACTCTTCCCGAGGAACGAGTCTATCGTGTTTGAAGATATAACACTATGTTTTTATAGGAGTTGAAGGATGCGCCAACAGGGCTACTAGTGTTTGTCCAAGAAGGTGATGAGTTTGGGAGATTGATACTGGACACAGAGCAGTCCTCGCTGAAAGTGGTCCAACATCTCATAATTTCATATAGAACCGAGGAATCTTTGAGCCATTTTCTGAAGATTCTATAGAGTAAGCTGAGTATTAAGTTCGAGCTCAACTTAGCAAGGCACCCAAAACCAGATGGCTAGCTAAGAGTGGTGAATTTCAGCTTTGAAAATCTTCTTAAATGTTTTGTGGGAAAGTATATTTGAAGATAAGATCAAGGTGCGTACAAAGATGAAAAAAAGCCTCTCCAAACCTAGAAGAATGATGTGGAGCGTTATTACTGTGGGGCCCAAGATCCCGCATGTAGGACATGCGCGATATCGTAGAATCCTCGTCTCCAACTATCACAGAATTCAATGTTGAAGACTTGCGGGAGTTCAGCGCTAACCACATTTATTTTTGTTTTTCTTTCCTTTCCTTTAATTTCTATCGAGTTTTCTTTTTTACCTATTTTTGTAGTTTCTAATTAGGTATTTGCTATAAGGAGACTTTTATATATGTTGTAGTAGACTGTTTGGGATTTTAGATTTTGTTAATTTTATGAATTAAAAAACTTTTCTCTGAATCCTGCTCTCTGGAGTGCTATAATTTCTTCACTTTGCAAGTGGTGTATCTGTAGGTTGCCTGAGAACAAGTGGTACATCTCACACAATGTCCTTACCACGCCGATTTATCACTGGAAAGCCGTGGAACAAACTTCCAACTGCGGGTTGCAGCATAAATTTGCGAGTTTACAGCTTCAATTCTCTGTCCAACGTCGTGCATGCTGATCTTATGCCGCCCAACATCCTTCGCCTCCCACTACCCCTTCTACAACTATCCAAACACCTTTTGGTGTGCCATCACACCTTCTAGAGACCCTAGAACGGTGTCAACTACTCTCAAAAATTGGTCAACTTTCCTATTAGAGTTAGCAAATAAATAGATTTCACAAAATAGAATGTTAGAACATGTGAAACTTCATTAAGTAATTTGACATATTTGGATTTGGTTAGCACTATAACGCACCTTGTATTCAATCCAACTCCAATTCTAACAAGTTGGGCCAAACGAGGAACTAAAGATTCCAGTGATTGCTTATCAGTAACTTTTATGCACATATCAAGTGTTTCCCACATTGTAGAGTCCTTGGATGCAGCAATTCGCAAATTCTCCAGTTTTTCTGCATGAATTCCGACATTTGCAGCATGCAACTAATTCACACCAAAAAGAAATTAGTAAAGATTGATTCCATTTGATGTATTAAAGAAAATTAAAACATTTTCTAGGATGATATACATTAAAAAGATGATATAATTACTCCACGATTGAAACTACAGATAAAAGTTTAAGTGTCCACAATAGCTAACCTCAACATAATTAAGTCGTTGGTCTTCAAGGCTTGATAAACATTCCAGCATACAACAAACAAGGTCAGGAAGATGTGGTCGGATTGCATCACCAGAGCCCTATAAAAAAATTTGGATTAGTTAGTTTAAGGAGTAGTATTTAGCTCAAGAAAGAAACACTCAACGATAAATTAATGAAAGACCCAGCATCGGGACCACAAACCTAATGAAACAGAAAAATAAACTCGTAAAAAAAAGTGTACATTAAATTGACTGAAAGCTGCCATGAGAAGGACGTAGGGCAACCAACTATGTGTAGCCCTACTTGCAGTACTCAAAATTTTTAATAAGTTATAAATGTAATTACTTTAAAAGAATTATACTCTAAAATTACAAATTTTATAAATATCACAAAAAATCATTTCATTTCATTCTCTACTTCAAATCGAACATTTTGATATACAAAAACATGTGGTAATAACCAAAGATGAGAAAGTAATGAAATTAATTCCCATTTGAATAAAATTTTCCTAAAATTTTATTTTACTAAATATTGTTCATAGGTAATTTAGCAAATAGCGGAATTTTTATTTTTTTCCACTAAAATCATCATACAACAATGAATGGAGAATCAAGTGACCATGGTGGATTAGAATATTAACTGTATAATTATCTATTAAGTAAATATAAGCATTTAGCTCTAAATCCCCTATCATTTCTTTAACTTTATCTTGTGCGGTAACCGAGCTTAAGATGGGAGCATGCCAAGGGAGAAGAAGAAGAAGATGAGCAGATGGAGAAGACAAAGGAAAGAAGGGAGGAAGGAGAAGGTTAAGTATTCAGGTTAAAAAACCTTATTTTCGCATTTTTCACCAACCTAATAACTTTAATTTGATGCGGTTTTGTGTTGAGTTTTGTATGGAGAGAAATAATTACGATGTATATTAATAACTTTAAAATTGAGTTACAAGCTACAAAATCTTATGAATTGGTAATATTTGCTTCCTTTTTTTTTCTTTGGTATACAAAAAGAAGAAGTTTTTAGGATTCAAGTAGGGGAGATATGAGATGCAAATTCTAATACAAAAGCAATTTTTTAGTCTTTTTGTGTGTACATTTATATGAGAATTAGACTTACGTATGCAATATATTAGAAATTTCTCATATTGCAGAATTCATGTTACAACACTCCTCTTTGTGCTCATGCTCTCATGCGCTCTTAGATCACAGGCTATTATGACCCAAATTCAGCATTTTAGGGTGCGTTTGGGGCATTTTATTTGCTGCAGCGGTGTTTTGAAAATGCTGTCGTCCTATTTGTTTTATACGTTTGAATAGCTTATCGCAAAACGTGATTTTGTCATCGTTAATAGGCGTGGACGCAGGATTGACCCCGCGTCCGGCGTTTTCAATTCGCATACGGGTAAAATTTTACTCCCGTGCCCTTCTCCTCTTCCTTTCCCCACTCGCCGATCTCCCGATCTCGAGCTCACTAAGAGAATGTTTTGATTCGCCGATCTCCCGATCTCGTTCGGGTTGATGTTTCGTCGGCGGCGCCAGCGGCAGTCACCAGGCTTTTTCCATTTGATGGAAATGATCAAGGTTTTCCAAGCAGTATGATGCTCAATAATCATCTTCTCAAAAACTTTCTCAGCATCTTCTATTTTGCCCAGCTTGCCCCATGCCTCTATTGCCGCAGAAAATTCCTTTAATCGGGGATTATGTTCACAAACATTCCAAATTCTTTCTATGTCATCGGCCTTACCAAGCGCGGCATATAGGGGAAGAAGAGATTTGCAAGCATTGTGATTCTTGCCAATGTCATCCCCTTTGATCTTCTTCAAGGTAGCTTCAGACTTTTTCTTAGGTAGAACCGTCAAGTTGATTCTGTAGCTATTGGTGATAGAAAGAGATGTAGAGCCATCAGGTTTGCTGAAATTTGTTTTAAAACTTTCTCTATCTCTTTATCCCGTTTTATATTGTAGTCATCCCCTTTGATCTCCTTCAAGGTAGCTTCAGACTTTTTCTTAGGTAGAACCGTCAAGTTGATTCTGTAGCTATTGGTGATAGAAAGAGATGCAGAGCCGTCAGGTTTGCTGAAATTTGTTTTAAAACTTTCTCTATCTCTTTATCCCGTTTTATATTGTATTCCTTCGGTGTAACCCCTGGACAGATGCGGTATTCAGCAACCACTAATAATAACTTTTCTGAAGTGCTATACACATTTTCTTACATTAGTTGTGATGTGGTTTTGGCTTTGAAGTGTTATTTGCACATAATGCATTTGCCACAAAAAAAATGTCTTTTGGAATTTCTAATGTAAGCCATGGAAACTGAGTGAAAAAATGAAGGAAGATTTACATGCATACCACTCACTTGGTTAACACCTATATGGCATTCATGCCACCTACCCTATTTGAGAAGGTGTATTTCACCTTTTAATATATAAATAGTGCATTTTTTATGTGACACGAAAGATTTGAAGGATATAAATGAAGAATGAAAACTATTCGTGTCAGATATGTAATTTCATAAGAATTGGGTGGTATATCATGATATCTGTTACTTAAATTTTTGTATAATGCCACATTTACTATACGGTTTAGATGCCTCTCTTCTTCTTATTTATTTACTTGTATCTTACAAACCATCCTGTTTGCAACCTTTAAAGTGGATCCAATGAGATTAGTGCCCAGGTATAGTTATCCATATTTATATTTCATATTATGAAATATCTTCTTCTTGTTTTGCAGCTATTAATGGCAGTCCTTTTTAAATCTATGAAAAAGGATGTGATCATTCTTCCTCACATGTAAATCTCTTATCCATACATTGTCGCATCAAACTTGTGTATCTACTGAGAGTAAGTGACATGTAAGAAATTGAAGAATTTGGAAGATACTGATGATCCAATTAACTGCAGAAATTGCAGTGTATAGTTAAATATAAATGGTTGTTATACATAACAAATAGTTTCCACAAGCATTTGAATTAATTTTTTTCTTTTTTAAGTTCAAAATCATGCAATTTAAATATTTTGAAGGCCTCAATTAAGAAGACATCATCAGTTATTGTTCTGATTAATGCTCCTTAAACAATGCTCCCCTATGCTCTTTAGATAATGCCCCATCAGATTTGTATGAATTGTTATTTATTGATGTTGGATATGTAAATATGTAAGCTTTGTCTGGTATGTATGCAAATGCCTCAAGACATTTTTGTATGCCTCAATTCGTCTGGGCTTTTTTTAGAAACAAATTTAACTTTTTTTATAATTAAATAAAATTATTGATGTTATCATAATTTTGTACCGTCATGAAATGATATTTTTTTTGTTTTGAACTGTCAAATGTGTAGTCATTAAAGTTCTAGTGTAAACAATAACACTGTGTCTATTAGAATGATCTTTTATCCACAAAAAAACTGTAAATCAACTGTTTTCTAAACGCACAAACCAAACAGCTAAACAGCTTATCCAGAACAGATACGGAATGATCATTTATCCAGAATAAGTTGTTTTCAAATCACACAAAGCAAACAGCTAGTAAGCTTATCAGGATAAGCTGCTGATCAACAGATTATCAGAAAAGCTGCTTATCTGGATAAGCTGGATAAGCTGCAGCTGCCCCAAACAGACCCTTATTTTTCCTATGCTCATTTGGATCTTGGCCTCATTTTCTCATATGGTTGAGTGTCCCTCTCATAGCCTTATAAATTTTACTCATCGATTGTTAATTTGTTCCTCTCCTCATGTCCATGTTGACCTCATTTTCAGTGAAGTTTTAGTTTTTTCATTCTGAAATCTAGGATCTAGCTTTTAGAGTTTCTTATTGACCATCCAAGCAAACTAGTAATGAAGCCCACCTAATGTAGAACTTCACACCACTTCTAAACTTATTTTCGTGAAGACCTCGCATTAGTGGTCTCAAGCACTCAACGTTTAGTTGCAAAGGTTAAGGACCAACATATGGAGAGCCCGAAATGAGTTCCCACAGGATTTTGGAGGCCTTCAGCAAACCATTTGTGACACGAACACTCGCGAACGCCTCAATTATGGACTCACTGCACCACGCAAGAGGTTGACTTGAATTGAACTGACCGTCGAAGAACTCGTCCGAAAAACCCCGAATGACTAAACGAACCACGCAAGCGCGTTCTGGACGTTCTAGAAATGACACCCATATTGTTATGGTTTCATGCGCGTGCAAACGACACGAAAATCTGTGCATATTAAATTTAATTAAAGGAGACGAGTTTATGCTTAACCTGGGTTTGATTCTGGCTAAACACAGCCCAATATTGTCGGATCGGTTTGACAACCCAATTTTTAATTTGAAATTTGAAATTTTAAATTTTAGATTACCCCGCCTAAACAAACCTTAATTATATTTACTTAGCTATTATCCTATTCCAATTGAGTTGATAATCAATTACCTGCCCATCGTCGGATAACCAATTGCTCGTCTTTTCTCCACGGAAAAAAATGTGTACATAAGATGTACGCAGCACTGCGTACATAATGGAGATTATATGGGCTTTATATGAGCATTATATTTGTGTTATATCTATTGTAACATCCATATAACTTCCATGTAACCTACATGTAACCTACAGATATGTGAAAACAGAGGTGCAAAACTTATTTATAAGTTCAGGTAAGTTACAAGTAGATTATATAAAAGTTACATAGAGGTTACAAGGGATATAACGTGAATATAATGTCAATATAACATTCATATAACCTCCATTATGTACGCAGCGCTGCGTATGTCTCATACGCAAATTTTTCTCTTTCTCCACCAAAATCTGATCATTCAGCCCCCTCTTCTACACGCCTGCTTCATCCCGTCTCTAAACTGTCTCTTCCTCCTCTCGCTCGAATCCTTCTTCTGCACTCGGCCCAAAGTCCCCCGCTCGACTCCCGCCTTCTGCACCGAAGTCCCCCGCTCGACTCGTTCTTCCTCTCATAGCGAAACCTGCTTGTCTCCTCTGCTCACGTCGAACAAGTCGAAGCCCTCGCCTCACCTCTTCGGCACTCGGTTGGATTTCTTTCCGGCATTTGACTCTCCTCCGTGCACCGAAGCCCTCGCATTCCCTCTCAACCGAAGCCTTCACCTTCCCTCTGCAACTCTCTCTCGATCCCGCCTCCAGACTTCCTCGCTTGATCTCGCCTACCTCTCCCTCTCACGGACAAGACTCGATTCCCAGTCGGTCGCCACCTCCCCTCAGAACTAAAACCCTCGCCAGATTCGCTCGGCCTCCTCTCTTCCTCGTTCGACCAAACAGTCGTTCAGCTCGCCTCTGCCACCTCTTTTCCTCGCCCGACCAAATAGTCGTTCGGCTCGTCTGCTCCCTTCTCTTGACCGAAGACAAAAACATTCTCCCTTTCTTGCATTTTGGTCCCGCCACCCTTTCCTGGTCGCGCCTCCACGGTCTCTCCCATTCAGCTCTCCTCACCCCTGCACTGAAACTCTTGACAAGTCCCCGCTCGCCCAGAAATATTTGCCTCTCCCATTCGACTCTCCTCCCTCTGCACCGAAGCATTCGCCTGCTTTGCCTCTCCCGCTCATCTCCTAGCCTCTCTACTCCAGCCGCTCAATCTGCTCTCCACCGAAGCCTCGCTCCCTACCCGCTCGACACCTTCTCTCGCTCGGTACCTCTCACCCCACTCGCCTCCTCGCGCCGAAGCCCGCCGTCTCTCAGCCGAACGTCGGATCGGGCTCTCCCTCCCTCTCGAGAGAAGTTCTCGCTTCTCTCTCTCTCACTCGCCTAGAAGCACTCACCTCCCTCTTCCTCATTCTTCAACACTCGAGGTCATCATTTTCTCAGGTAAAATTCCTTCCACGAGTTTCTCCTTGCCCAAAAGCTTTGAGCTGATTATGAAATTTTGTTCTTCATCATTGCTAATTAAATGTTTCCCTGAGACTTGTATGACCCTAGAGCTCAACTATTGGTAGCTTCTTTTTGCTCTGCTATGAGATTAAGTTTGTTGGTGAAGAAAATATAAATTAAATGATTATCTCTTTTTTATTTAAAAAAAAAACATGTTGCATGATAATCCCGATTTTTTCTACAATGTGCCTCGTTTCCACTGTCCAACTTTTGCATCATTGTCTATTTCACTTTAAAGCTGTATTTTATTACATTCTGTGTGAATTTTCCATTTAATATTATAAATTCAGAAAAATTTTGATTTTTTGAATGGTTAGAGTTTATGGTTGTCATTTTCATGAACATAAGCTCGTGATAATGTGGTGGTTGTGTTACCACTTTCCTTTGCTAACAAATTGGACTTTTGAGGATTTGCATACGTATCACTCGATTCATATATGTTTGCATATCTTGCACGAGGCTTTTACTCTTTACATTTACACTACCCAAATCTTTGGTTATGCATAAGAGGTAGCTCCATTGCTTAATGAGAAAGATATCTCCGCATGCTTGGGATTTACACATTGTTTTTGAAGTGATTTGGGCACCTATTTTGGGATAAAAATATTGATTGTTTTTGAAGTGTTTCGAGACAAATTTAAATGATGTTTTGCAGTGTTTTGAGAGCTGATTTTGAGGCAATTTTTGGCACTGTTTCGGTTGTTTTTTGCACTGTTTTGGGCTGGGTTTTCCAATTGACTTTGGAGCATTTAAAATGGATGCTTTTGGGCTTACATGAAAGTTGTTTGGGAACTTTAATATTGTTGTTCGGAGCCTTTAAATAGGGATGTTTGGAGTTTTTAAAAGTGTTGATTTGGAGTCTTTAAAGTACTATTTCTTTGGGTTTGGGGGGGGGGGGGGGGGCAAATTTCAGGAAGGTTTTGGGTATTATTTAAGCGTTGATTTACATGTTGATTTGGAAACTTTAAATATTGCTATTGTTGGGCAATCAGAACACTATTTTGGAATAGAATTAAACACTCTTCTTGGGGATCAATTTAATTACAGTTGAATGAACTTAAATGCTTTTAGGCTGATTCATTAGTTGTATCCTCCCTTGGCTTTCTTAATTTTGGAAGTGGATCGACATTTTCCTTTCTTCTGTTTTATTTTTTTAAAGGTGAAGTTAACATGAGGATTTCTGATTTAATTATTTGGAAGACACTTAAAGATATTTGAGGATTAGTTGGAAAACACTTAATTGAGGGTAAAACACCTTAAATCATTTCAAGCACATATTAAAATGTAGGCTTCCTAGATTTTATAAGCACTCCCTAAGTCGTAGTTCATTAACCTAATTTTCTAATGAATGATGAAACTAGACACTTGACCTTAATTCACTTGACTACAACAATAAACATGAGGATACACCAAGATGTAGCACATGTTTCTAAATCAAAAAAATTAGTGAAATTCACGTCATGACTTAAACTACAGTGAAACCCAATGCACCAGGATTTGAGCTTGAATATTACACTGAAATCCTCCTGGTAATTGGAAACATTTGTTAATAACACACATGGATTATCAGACTAGAATAAGTCTAGGGCCTAGGTGGCGAGGGCGATGACGACATTGCTTATTTGTGCTTAAGCGAGGGATATGAAGTAAGATTTTCATAATAATATCTCTCATCTCAAAGACCTTCAACGAGGGGAGAGGAGAGAACTGATGATACTAATCGCCGACTCTTTGTGAGATTGTTGCTCCCGGCGCTCTTAGGTTGCCAGTACTCCTAGCCCGATTAGAATGACTAGCCTGTGAACAAAATTACTTTACAAAATATTTACAAAAATAAAATAAAATCTCTTTTGCATGTTAAAAAAAACTTAAAAAATAGATTTTTGCATGAAATTCAAATAATTTTTTAATGAAAACTTATAGAAGTCCATGATTAGTCATTTGGATCAGGGTTAAGGGCTGCCCTTCGTAGATTGTCGTATTGGTAGCTCTTGATCAAAGTCGGGAAGCAAACAGTCCAGCTCTGAGCCCCCACATTTACTAATGTCTTATACTCAGTTCTGATCTTTCATATGTGACTATGAGTTTTCATTTACTTGTGTTTTGATATAACTTTCACATACTGATTGCCTCTGTTTATTTTCTGCACGTTATTTAAATTTCCTGCAAATATATTCAGCATAATGATGTTAATCATGCAGTGATAGCAGAGGCCCAAGTATGCATTTATTTTATCAATGCAATTTTATTTATTTACTTTACAACACTTTTCTTATCTGTATATATTTACTTTATCTGTAAAACATATATCAAAACTAAAAATTACAAAACCATTTTTCAAAATTAAACACATTTTCAAAACAAAACAAAAAGCATAACACGTACTTTTGAATTTGCAGGAGTCCCTCGAATAAGGTAACCCACAGTTGCTAACAAGATCTCCGCAGTTTAAATGAGCTTAACAACTCGTTTAGACTAAGTAAATTCAAAAGAAAATAGTGGTGCCGGAACGAGGGAACCGTATGATCTTACCTGGTGTCACTCTAATCAACTTTAACCCCCCATAATGCTTGAATAATAACAAAACTTATCACTTAAACTTACCTGGTAAAACCTTTTGAATCTTAGAATTTAGAACTGCTACTTCAATAAGGAGCTTGGAGCCAACTTTGTGGTCAGCACGACAAGGAACTTGTATCAAGCAACAAGAGGATCTTCTTCAGCAATTTCTCTCCCAAGTTTAAACAATGACAAATCATAGTACTTCGAGGTAGCTCGCCCAACGCGACTTAAATCCTCACTCTTTTTAAGCTCCTGTGCAATCATGTTGTACAGCGTAAGTCCTAACTCGCCTTAGGTTCCAGGGATGTTGTCCGGTACGACATAAACTCCCTTATCTTTCCGGGTTATTTGCACAATCGGGTATTATGCAAGAGTAACTCTCAAATAATAAAACTGACAAGATTGAACACTTGCATCATCTCCAAAATGCGGTCACACAGCAGGATAGTTTTGGAATTCACTGAGTGTTCTCCTCAAAATCTGTGATATCCCCTACCTTTTCCTTCCTTTGGACTCTTGAAAATAGCTGTTCCAATTTGAGTCACTCTCACTTGCTTTTTCACATCCTACCGTGAAACCTAAACTTCGAAACCTAAACTTCGAATTCTTGCTTCGAATTCTTGAAGACTAGTACCTCTAATCATTATCGAGAGTTTTCTCAAGTGACCCAAGTCATTTAGAATGTAATTAACTATATGGGTTTACCTCTATAGAGAACTTGAAGCTTTGGTAAAATAAATTTTATTTAATCTTTGTATTAAATAGGAGAATTTGTCAGTCACACATAAAAGATTCATAAATCAAACGGATGTCACAAATTCCTCAGTCTATATGATTGGGTCCATCACCGAGGTATATACTTATCTTTTGGGAAGGTATAGTATTCTCGGTATCGAGCACGAATATATAGACAATTGGACGATTGAGATTTATTTGATTTCATTTTTCAAAAATTAAAAAACACTACTTTCAAAATTAAAACTATATACCACTTATATTAAATTAAATTTAAAAATTATTTTCAATTTCCAAAAAGTTGGCCGACACTGACGATTACCAAAAATGAAAAATGCACGAAAATCGAGAAAAACATCAAAATAAAAATATGAGGAAGGAAATAAAAGTCTCAAATAGCGTGAAAGAATGACTCACACTTTAAGATTTCATCCCGAGAACCTAAATCACTGCATGTGGCATTTGGCGGGTCGCCCAGTTCACTCCTTGTTGTGACCTCGCTACAAGGGTGGAGCGAAACCCACGGGAAGGAGGAACGAGAGAGACTTTAAGCAAAAAAAACCAAGAGTAAGGAAAGAAATCAGGAGATGGGAGGAAATTTCAATTCTCTGGAACCCTATTCGACCGAAGCCAGCAAATTGAAGGCATGAAGGTCGGGTGGGAACATTAAATTTGAGGTTAGGAATATAATTAAGATTTTAATTAAGTTAATAAAACATTTAACTTCTAAATTTCACATCTCTCAATCCCTTAAAAATTTATATGTAATATTTTTCATCAAATTGATGGATTTCATACATATAATTTTATAAAAATAATTCAATTGACTTTCAAAAGATGTAAAACATTGAGGTAATTTTAGAATTTATCGAACATTACCTGGAATCTCAAAATTGGGTGTTACAGTATATCCTTATAGATGGTATGATTTGAAGGAATAACATCATATTTTTATTTTTGCCAAAAAAAAAAATTAAACAAAACTACACATGACGTTTCAACGCTCGCCCAAAATAGCGGAAATCAACTAACATTGATCCTAGCACTCGGGTTTTAGAGGAGCATTCAATGGGTCAAAGTATGCAGTCCAATTTCGTGGTTGCAGTTCCAACTACATTTGATCTCAGTTGTACACAAAATTTAGAACCAAATCTAGATCATGATTTGGAATCAGAGCCTTCTCTTGTTGTACTCAACCAAAAAGACATGGTTGGTGCCTCTTTCATGTTAAGACTATTATCCAAATCCATCTAATCTATTATCCTTTTATGATAAACCTAATGCCGAGAAGGATGATCAACCGAACTCATAGTCTTATGACTTGGACATTAGTTTCCTAGTGTAGAAGCTCAAGTGATTAAAAGGATTGAAACTCTATTTGCTAGTAGGGGTGGAAATTAAAATAAAATATATCATCACTAACCGGTGCTCACCAAGCTTCAAGCAATATTGCTTTAAATGAGATCTAATCATGCTTTCCTCCTCTTTACTATCTAATTGTTTTTTACGGGATACATTAATTTCATCGTATTTTTCAACGACTACTTTATAATTGTTCGAAATTGTACTCATTTCATTGATTGATTACAAATTTTACTCTAAGAAGAAAATCACTAGCCCTGTCACAACTATTGAAACTCGTCTTTGTGAATTCTCTATATTATTTATTCCTACTAAGTGTTGCATGTGAGATTGAACTTATCATTCACAAATTCTTTCATTATTAATTTTGACATAAGAAACATGACAAATAGTCTAATATTGGCTCACAACCTTTCTCATTCAAGCTTGGGACAATAATGGTAGTTCTCCCTAAAAATGAAACAAATGATAACTAAAGTCAGTGTAAGAAGACTAAGTTGGACCAGTAGAAGTATGCAATTGCTAAAGATAGCATGAAAAGCATAGAGAAAAAAACAAAACAGTTCTCCTAAAAAATTAAAAAAGAATGACGTTCCTGTCTAGCTTCTTAAATTACTTGTTGCAGTATTACGTATGATGAAAAAAAAATTCAGAATAACTATCAATTAATATTCCATACCTTTGCAAGCTTCATTACAATGTTAATTGACGCCTTTTGTATGCTAGAAACTTTACTTACAATCCCTTCCTCAAGAAAGAAAGGAAGAACAATATTCATAGTTTCACTTGCATCTGATAATTGAGTAAGAGAGATGTCACACAGTCTAATAGTCAGTGAAGTTACAGAACGACACAAACTATCACCGGAAGTTCGAACAGTTTCCTTAATATCATCCATAGCACGAAAAGCGGCCGTCCAGATTCTTCTTAAATGCTTGGATACCTGAAAAGGGAAATTATCATTGGCAATCTTGTAACCTCTATAACAAAAGTTAATAGAGACATTTTATAGAATAATCAGCCATTAAAATAGATGTTGAGAAACTAATTCCTACAAAAACAAGGCATGAGTGTTTAATAAAAACATTATGAGAGTAGAAAGTGCCGGGGATGTGAAAAAGAAAGCCAAACATACTTGACTATATTTTCGGCCTTGAATAATATCTGCAAGGGCAAGACAGGAAGCTTCACGAGAACGCCAAAGTCTTGATCCAGATTGCGACAACAAATCCTCGACAATGAGGTCAAAATATTCATCAATGGCTTTCTTTGAATCTGTAATAAGAGACTTCCATATGTTTGCCATTGCATCCTAACAAAAACATTTAAGGGTTTCTAAGTAGTAGGACAGATATTCCATAGCGCTAACATGAGTTGAACAGAAAAAAAAATAACACGTTTGAATAGAAGATACTAGTTAACAAATACGTCACATAAAAACACGTTTGAATAAGGTAGATAATCCATAGAGCTAACATGACTTGAAATAGAAAAAAAAAAACGTTTGAATGGAAGAAACTAGTTAACAAATACCACACATAAAAAATTGCAGGAAAGTTCTTAAAGTTTCAATGGGATGCATAAGAATATACCAAATGGTTAAAATGACAACATAGCTAAACAAATATCAACTAGGATATAAATAAACCCTCAAAATTAAAGGATGAATATTACCAGCGGGCGCAAAATATTGAGAAGAGTTGCCAATTTTTCAAAGCAAATACATGCAGAAATAGCATAAATCATTTAATTTATTAAAATTTAAAACAAATTTGAGTAGTGAGACTTAAATTCAAAATGTTGACTCAAATCATTAAAATGTTCTATAATCCAAAATGTAGAATCAGTGATCACATGAAGGGTATTATGACTGAGGTTATCATAGATTTTTAAGTAGGGAAAAAAAAAAACATTCTGAGTCGTCAAAGCACGAGAAGGCTTGAGCTTAATTTAGTATTAAACACATAATTTTCTCTATATAGTTAGGCTTTTGTTAACTCATAAATAAGAAGCTGGGGACCGAAAAAAAAGCACAAACAAGGCACAACATAGATGTGAGAAAACTATATACCCATAGAAGTAGAGCACAATATGATATGTCATGATATCTTTTATAAATTATTAATATAAAATGTAATCAAAACAACTAAGGTCAATATTTCATAGAATAAGCATCTCAATAAAGTATCATATCATGTGCACCACAAAAAGAATCAATAAATAGAAAATTTACGATTGTCGAATCACAATTACAATGCCATATTTTATCAACTGCACTTAAATTACATTTTGTTAACAACAGACTGGCAATAGCATCCATTATTTAATATGATGTTGTTAATATCAAAATTATATATTCTACACAGACTTAAAATAAAAAATCCAAGTATAGGATCTTTAAAATAAAACAAAATGGAATTATAAAAATATTACAAAACCACAATCATTACCACTAAAAACATGCATGTTTCGTCTTTGTGTGCTTACCGACCTTGAAGCAACGCATTTCCATGTTGCATCCAAATCAAATTTTGGAGATAAATACATCAAACATGATTTTATGTGGAAAACAAAAGTTGGTTGAAGTGCCTATGCTTCACAGGCCCTCATTGATGATGGCATTTTGAGAACGTTCAAAATTTACATAAGCAAGGGAAAAGTAGCTACAAGAAGAACTATTTTAACCAAGAACAATCACTCTGATAGATTGGAGAAAATTCTTTCTCATTAGTGAAAGAAATCTTGAGCATACCATCACTTCATTAAAAAAAAATCAAATCCCATAAAAAAAAAGTGATTGATAAAAATTTTTCCAAACCCCAATGAATTGTTCAATGAAAAATAAGAGCAGGCACAGTAGATGAATCAACTCCAAACAAATAGCATGAAATTATAGGTTCATTTGAGACAGCTTTTTGGCAGCATTAATTTCTATTAGACTGTTGTAATTCTGTTTGACTATAACTTTCACGCTCTCATTTTAAAACATAGGTGGTGAAAAGATGTTTTCATGAACAAATATGCTAGAATGTGCTAGCTATGAGAAAATTGTTGGTCATCCTTTTTAAAAAGAAAATTTTATAATTACTATTGAACATATCAAAGGATGTTTCACCACAACAGTTGTACTACTACTTTTACAACCCATTGTAGCAAAACCTATATTAGATATAAGAGTTCTCTATATTTGGAGAGTAGCATATATTATTTGGCTATACACTAAAACAATGTACACATCCCCCAATAAGAAATGAGGGAATCTCTAATGAATCACAACAATATTCTCCTCTAGCATAATATCAAAATCAAGCAAGTTCAAGCTGTATCCGCAAGATACCTACCCAATTCTAATCTCGGAGGCCCACTCCAATTCATGCTCAAAAAATCCACTCTCACACATAGGCTTCTATTATGCTCACTAGCACCTGCTACATTCGTATAGTTCTTCTCATTAGTGTCGACTCTCACCAACGACAATTATAATATGATAACTTGCCTCAAGATCAATTATCACATGCACGTTGTTGCCAAATATTGCACTTGCTGCTCATCCACAACCTTTAGACATGATCACTTCATCAATCAACTAGTTTCTATGATTTGAGAAACCTCTCAAATTCTCATCACTCCGTGTACAAAGCCACTGTAAAACCCTTCTAGGACTCCTAGAAGGTGCCTTGGAAGCGGGTATTATGAGTAGATAGCTATGGAGTGGTATTAGAAAGAGAATTGGGGTTGTCGACAATGTATGGAAGGGAATCAGGGATGAACTTTACAGTTGAACATTAGATTGGAGTTCAGCGATTGTTCGGTTGGAAAATAGTGGGTTGAACAACGAAACGACAAGGTACTGGCAGCAAGGAAGTTCCACCACTTGTTTCTAACCAAGATACAAACACACTAATTGCAAAAAAAAAAAAAGATACAATAATCCAAAGAGCATAAACAGAAAACAAAATCTTACAAAACACAAACACAATAGCTAGTTGCTTAAAAAGCGACAATAAAACATACATAAGAGTTTTCTAATAGAAAAAAAACCTAATTAGAAATAGAAAAATAGGAACAATTCAGAAAGAAAGAGAAATAAGGCTAAAATAAGCAACGAGTCATGATATCGGGTGCAATAGCCTTCCAATTAACACAAGACTACATAATTTCCAATCTGGGAACTCAATGGGATCAGAAGATCCCATTTACTTTGAAATTTTGCGGATCTCAGTGGAAGCGAGAAATTCCCACATCATTTCCCTGAATAGAAGAGGTTTTTTTTTCTCTGGAAGGCTCTGGAATCGATCTACCAACATAACAAAATCATTATACTGCTACGGTTGGGGAGCCCAGAACAAAGTCTATGCTCACATCAACCTAAGAAGACTTGAATGATGTATGTTCTTTCAAAATTTGTATCGACAAAATAAATAATCGTCCTTTTTTTTTGGAATAATCAGAATTGAAACTACACATAAATAGTATTCTCATGAACCAAGTCTCTAACTATTAAATTGGTAACCTGCTTATCCCGCTCCTCATACTTGGGTGGGCTCATCCAATAAATTTGTCTGGAGGAATCAATCAGCCTAAAAATGAAATTTAAGATAACTTGAACCTTCTCAATGACAATCACCCAAGAGATAAACTATTAGCTAGGATATCTAATAGCTCCCTCAACAGGGGTTGCCCCTTTTCTGGTATTAGCTCATCAAACTTGTTATTTTCTATGACAACTAATATTACTTTTCTTAGTCTCTCTCATTAACTTAGCTTGAATTATTAGCATCTTTTCCTTATCGGTTGGAAGTTAACACTCCTCTCCAACATCTTCATTCTCTTCTGTGCCACTATTTATATCTTCAACTGCTCATTGCTTAGTGAAAGATATCCCCCTTTCATTTGGGCAATCAGACATAGTGTGACTAAAATTGTATCACTTGAAGCATTTCCTAATTGGGATGGATTTAAGAGTATTGTCAGTCTCCACATTTTCTCCATTTTGAATTGATTTCTACTCTAGTGGGGTCGGCTTGGGTGATCCACTGTGTGTAATCTTGCTACCTGATGCAATGCTTAAACCCTATTTAGGGTGGTGGACTTGATATTGTTATGTTTTCTCTCCGCCTTCAGAGCTAGGGTTTAGACATCTTGTAATGTCCAATAGAGTTATAAATATACAATGTTGTCAATGGTTGATCTCAATCCCTGCAAATATCAAGCTATGGTGCTCTATTCGAGCTCTACTAGCTCACACTTTAAAGTAAGTTGCTTAAACTCAATTGTGTACTCATTTATTGCGAGCTCTTATAGTTGCGAGAAAATCTCAAGAATATCTTTTGTCTATAACATGTTAGTACATACTTGTAATGCATCTCGTGGGCTCTAAAATTTTGATGCCTTGAACTCTCATTATTGTTGTTAACTTTGTATTTGGTGTTTCGGGTCCAATTTTACAAGGTAGATTGGATTGTAGATAAGAAACTACCTAGAGATTTCACCTTCATTTTGCGATGACTATTGATATGGGATTTGAGGTTTCCCATGGGTGCAGATTAATTAGCCCTTCTGATAATAAGAGAGCACTTTTGATTAAAACTAGTCATTAAGTATTGAACATTTAGTATATAGTAACATCAGTCTTAGAATTTAGATTATAAATTGATTGTATTTAACTTAAAGTAGTTGATGGGGGAAACGATGATGAACCTGATGGCCAACCTTTGGCAAACGAACCAATAATGGAAAGATACAAGCCTTGAGGGCAGCACAAAGCACATAATATGTGGAAACGAAAGCAATCAAGAAGAAGACTTGTTCCCATATCACGCCTAATAACCTCTGCAAAGAGTAGAGAGCACAAGACATGGGAGAGGCATAATGGGTAAACCGAAAGGAATACAAGCAACCATAATAGAAGTCTCACAATGTAATTGTGCATGAGAGACTCAGGGCAAGGGCGAGCGATGAGTCAAGACAAAAATAGCAAGGGCGCCAACATAAGCATCAAAACTGAAGCTATCAAGCTTTGCTGCAGTAACGTAAAACATGGATCAACTCTTAGATTGAAAAGCACCAAGATGCCAAACAGAAGGCATAGTTTAAAGCTTTTTTTAACATCTTTGGCTTTCTATAGCATGTTTCATTTTTTCTTTGCCGATGTAAGAGCTGATGCTTACAAAATAACTCAACATTTTTAATATTCAACTGACAATGCAAATAAAATTTGGATTTGCTTCAATGGTTCTAAGAGCCTGCTTATTTATAAAGTTAGTTTTATGCAGTATATTAATGGTAAATGTCACTAGCAACATAGATAAGTACCAAAGTGCAATGATCCAAAAATAATGCTGTAATAAAGGGGGATATAAATGGCATATGGTAGAACTCAAGAAGAACCATTATTTCAAAGCAGCAAAAGATCATGAGTGAGAAGATTTTCACATCAAAATCTGGAATGCAGGCAACCATAAGTACCATAAATTATAACATCCTAAAAAGTTTTAATCTTCTTTAAGAATAAAAAATACAATCAACAAAATTCATAAAATAATGTGAAGTCTATATATAGAGCATCTAACTCCACAATGACACTAATTCAACAATACCTTTTACACCAGTTACGGTTTACAATGATAACTTAACCAGAGGATAGTCATATTGTATGTGTGGAACAAAGAATTTAAGAAAATGTTTTAGCGCATGAGCATTTGTTATACAATCCATACAAATCGAAAAACAATATTCTGTAAAATAAAAACAAAATGGATACTAGCATGTTTACTACCTGAACATTTTTTTCAGGATCATATTGAAAGCGAACTAGTCTGGGTATCAATGCAGCCAAATGTGGCTGAAGTGCATCCCCAGCTAGCTTGGCTATCTTAGAAAACCCAAAGGCAGCACCTCTTTTGGAATTTAGAGATGCCTGATAGTTCGCAAGATCCATGAACTTATAGATTAAGTCAGGCTGCCCCATCTCATTTGCTAAATTGCAAAGCTCCTTGTAAGTGCTGAGTTTTCCTCCGCTAAGACTTTTGCCTATAGCTCCTTCCTGGAATACTTCAGAGTCCTCCATCAACTACAATCAACAAAAAAATTCAAAGCCTAAGATACTGCAAAACTTCATAGAATAAAAGAAAAAAGCAAAGAGGAAGACAGATAAAGAATGCTAAATACAAAGCTCAAATATGAAATATATAATATATCATGCCTTAATAGCCCTTTTCTTCTTCCCTGAACCTGTCAATGTATTTACTAAAGAATTAACTAGCTCTTGCTTAGTAGCCATGTCACCAAGTTCATACACAATGCTCATGCCTTGAGAAGCCAATTCCTGCGTAAGTTCATTCTGATCACCAAGGTGGTGTGAAAATGCTTCCTGACAAACCATGAAACCAGAAAATTAAGAAAAAAGTGATAGGGCAAGTCAAACTGTCACTTGTCTGATTTAAAAGCATCAGTCATTAATAAAGAATATTCAAGAGAAAAATGTTCTATTTGATACAAAATGCAAAAAAAATTAAGTTCCAGAAAATTCTATTTAAATGAACAAAAAAAAGAAAAAAGCCTTGAAAATAAAAAGATGAATTATTTTGTTTATTGTAGAAAATCATATACAGTAATTTTTGTGTTTGGATATTTCAGGAGATAAATAAAACTTACGTAGGAAGTTTTTGTTAGCTATTACGCCAAAGAAACTTGGTATTCACGAAGCAGATTTGAGTGTATACATGATTAACACCCCAGTCAGCACTCATGAAAACCCTTCACCTGTCACTAACCACTAACACCAGCCCTAATTTCACTTGCATAAATTGAAATCTCGCCATGAGGAGAAACTCAACAGTTGAAAAATAACTTCAATAAAAATTATGCACCATAGTTCCTAATATTCCTCAGATACCTTCATGAAATAGTGAAGCAATAAAATCCACTTTTAAGCAATCTAAATTAACGATCAATGGATTGATCAATGATATTTTATTAAATTTCCCATCAATTAAAAAATGCAAACAATTAAACTCATCTTCAATAGAGAAAAATGAAGAAAATTAAGTGGTAGCTGGATTCAAAACCTGACAAGCCCACTTAAAACTTGGCTGATAAAAGATGTTGGATTTCCTAGCGCGGAAGCTAGATTAAGGGTCTGTTTGGGACAGCTTAAAACCGCGGCGGCGTTTTCAAAACGTCGTTGTGATGTTTGTTTTGCATGTTTGAGCAGCGTTCTGAAAAACACAGTTTGAAATTTTCGCATAATCTCAGCCGCAATATTACCCCCGCAGTCAGTGTTTCCTTGCTGCGTTTAATCGCGAATTACTCCAGCTACCCTTCACATAAAAAATCGCGATCCGCCGCTCTCTGCCCTAGCTTGCGATCGCTAATTTTTTTCCTAACGAGACTAGATAAACAGAAACACTTTTTCAAAAGGTGTTCCATCAAGTACTATGCAAAAGAAGAATTGGAGCAACAAGATGCTCATATTCCAAGTGTTATGCTCATGAAATCTTCTTTACTCGTCTCTAGTTTGCTGATGTCTGTTTGTCTGAAGTTTGAATAAAAGCTTCAAGAACTATGTGTTGTGTTACTATGAGTTTGTTTGAATTGTTCGTCATGTTAAATTGCTAGTTTTTGGATGAATTTTAAGTCTGGAGATCTAATTCTGATATAATAAATTTGATTGTAAAACATTAGCTACATCATAAAAATTTGTGAGAAGTAGTAAGAAGTTATACAGTGAAATATAATTGCATAAGTTAAAATTTATTGCATAGGTTCTGAGTGAGCCCAAGATTTATCCTTTTGAAATGATTGGGTAAATGTGCGGCCTGTTTTTGTTCCGCTCAATTCGACGTAGAAATTTTACTTTTTACATTTATACCAACCAAATCTCATATTCATTTTTTAAAAAACAATATAAAAAATTAATATGAAAAGGAAATAAACAAATATTATTATATATAAAGTAAGTTTTTTCTTGCAATGATGGACATGAAAGCTTTTTGTACAATTGAATACTTGCAAAAGGGTTTCGTTCCTTCTGTATATTTATATTGAAATCTATAATTCAAATGTTTAATTTTATGTTTGTGTATCGATAGAGTAAGTCTATATTTATATTGAAGTCTATATTTTTTGTTCTTTAATAGGTTTGTAGATAGTCTCCCTTAAGTGAGGAGCATATCTTTTTTTTCCTTGAACTGTTTTCTAGTGTTTTTTTGGATTTTAGTATATTGAATGTGTTCTCATTATATTACTGTTGCAAATAGTTCCACTGCGTGTGGCCGAAATGGTTATGTTTTCAAAAACAGCTGCAAATCAACTATTCTCAAACCGCAAAAACCAAATAATTTAACAGTTTATTCAGTTCAGGGGCATAATGGTCATTTATTTAGAAACAGCTGGAAATCAGTTGTTTTCGAAACACACAAACCAAACATGCAAACATCTTATTAGAATCAGCTGCAGATACGCAGCTTATCAGAATAAGCTGCTTATCAACATAAGCTGAATAAGCTGCAGCTGCCCCAAACAGACCCTAATTAATGGAAAAATGTTTCCTTACTGAATAAACAGATATAGGTTTATTTTCAACAAAACCTTTTAATCAAGCTTCCATCAAAAAATTTTATTAAAGCTAAACGTGATCTATTTTAAAATTACCAGTAAAATATGAAAAAAGAGTATGGCACAATCTGAATGGCGGATACAACATAGTTTCATTTTGCCAATCACGATGCAGAAAATATGAGCTCAGATACATGGGATTGTGAGGTTGTGATTTGGAGATTGTAGCAAGCCCGGGAGGCTAGAAAGTAGAATGACAGCGATAAAACAATAGTAGTTTTTTTTTGGGGGTGCAGCAAGGTGGGCGCAGGTTTGGGAGGCAACGACAACACAAGGGAAAGGGAAGGTTGGTTTTGGAAGGCAACAACTGGTGTGTGTGGAGTTCTGGAAGGGGGCAACAAATTGGACTGTGAGAAATAGCTATAAGAGTTGTTTGGCGACTGCAGCGGGGGAAAGGAGGGCAAGGAGGCAGCAAATTGGTTGACTGTTGGATGGAAAACACCAGTGCAATGCTAGGAGACTGAGAAGGGCAGCATAAAGGTGTGGAGACTGCGGAAACAACTTAGGCACCGCTCTCCGGGTTTGTGAATGTTGTGTAGGAAGGTAAAGTCAATGATAGCCACTACCTCCAAACAAGAAACAGCCAGAGCAACACTCACCCTTGGATACAACCCTAGAAGGGGAAATCGGAGACTCCCACGACTGTCCGGACAAAAGATACAATAGAAATTGAAAATTTAAACCCTAATACAAAACGTATGTAAGAAAGGACTAGAAAGGAAAAAAAAAATAAAAGAAAATATGTTGAAAATTGGAAAGGAATCTAAAAAGAAGTGGCTCGATCCAGCTCCGCGCCATTTGTGAGACTTGAATGTTACACATGATCCAAGTTGCGAGAGACGTCGGTGTTAGTCTTCTCGGGTTGGAAGAGTTTCAACCTCATTCGTCAAAGTTTTTGTATTCATATAGTATGACGTCAAGTCGACCACGTTGAAGGTAGCGGAAAGGACATAATCTCATGATACTTCAGTCATGGAGGCATTACCAATCCAAAGCATATCATGATATAATAAGTATACATCTTTTTCTAGCACAACCTGAGTTGGAGCTGCATAGAAAAGTAGTTTTTCATAAAGTAACTCTCGAGTCATTAAATTTATAATTTGACCTTCAAATCCCCGTACTCGCAATTTTGATCTAATGAAAAATACTTTTAAAGAAACTAACACTGGACTGAAATATGTGGCGAGTTGGGTAATTCTCAATAGCAACTACTCAGAAGATGCCTCCTCTTTTTCTTTGAAAGGACCTGGATTCCATTGTAAAATGTTGTTTCCCACGAAGCTCCAAAGGCAATTTTAAACACTGCGGGTCATCCCTCATATGTGATCATCTATTGGTCGATACACAATTGAATAGAATTTAATACCGAAATGACCACATATGATATTCCATAAGAAGATCAAAAGCATCTCATCTCTAATATGTTAAATCTCTCTCAATAGGAAAAACTTAGTAGATAGACAATTTATCTAAAACTTCTAAAATTCTTGCTTGTGTCTAGTATCATCTCTTCAAATTCATGACCTCTTTGTGCATCTCATAACAATTCAGTTGATGCTTTTCTAAACACCTGCAAAAAGGTGGTTTGAAGGACCACAATCTCATATTCTGCATGAAAGTATGTTGCCTCAGGATCACTCCCTTTTATAAAATATATTATTAACTCCGTTAAGGCATCTCTCATTTTAGCTCAAATTATATACATCTCTCCATCTTATAAGTTGATAGATGGTAGTCCTCCTTTGTGTCCACACTTTTTCCAATGTCTGTTGTGTCACTGCTCATTTCTTCAATTGTTTTCTACTTAGTGAAATAAAGCGTACACTTGTTTGGACAATCCGATGCACTCTGCCCAAAATCGTGGCAATTGAAGTACTTTCTTGTTTGGAGAATTTTGGAAATGTTGTTTGGCTCCACCAATTACCCACTCTAAATTAGTTTCTCGGGTAGGGTCAGCTTGGATGTTCCCTTGAGTGTACTCTGGATGTGTGATACTAGTGTTGAACTTTGTTTGTATTGTCCCTCCACTTTTGAAGCTAGGATCTAAACATTCTTTCTTTAAAGAATTAGTAAGTACCGGTGTTGTATCTCTTGTTTCATTTTAGAACATGTAATACTTTTTACTCTTCTCTTCTCGTTGCCGAACAATCAAGTTCTTCCACCACAAAGCTGCACTCTTTTTCAACTTGTCGGCACCTAGTTTCACCATTTTGTTCGATTGAACATTTAGATAGTCAAAAGCATATTTCACGATCTGGAACTACTCGATGAACTCTTCTGGATCCAAGTGACCATCAAAATATGGCAAATCTACCTTTGTTTCAAGATCGTGGCTTCATCTCTGGAATTTTCCTGGAGAAATAGATTTACCGCATTCTTTCGATCTTGCAAGTCATTATTGTGGCTACGGGTGTCCCTTCCATGAAGAATACATATTGCATTAAAATTCAAAACTAAAGGAAGCATACAAGTTATGCCCAAAAGGGCTCAAAAAAGGCAAAAAATGGCTATGCCCCATGGACATTGGCAAAATTGTCAAGGTCCTCTCGTAAGACAAAAGAGAGGATCTTGCTCATGTACATTCATTAAAAAAAATCACTATTCAAAGTATTCTTTGCAAAAGTATGGGTGGCTATATGGCTTTCTCTATTTGTATGGATAAACAAATCTTGCTTGAATTTAAGTAAGAAACTAATATTTTGATTTTCGGGTAATTATATTCTAAATTATTTTGTCATATCTTCTTGTCCATCATCTCTTTAAGAAACTTGATCACCTTGTAATTGTGCCCCTCAATGATGAGACCCTTGCTTTGCTCATCCCAAATAATAATTCCAATCTCCGCAAGATTAGAGGGAAGGAGAGCCCTCTCAACAAAGGTAAATAAAATTGCAAAAAAGTTGGGCAGAAGGGATATCAGTAGTCTTGCCATTTATAAACTGCCCCAACGAAACCTTCTCTCTGGGCCGCAATTTCAACTACGGGTGACCCTTACGGATTGCCTCCTTCTGAATGTGGTGAGCTTTTGTGGCAATCCGAGGATTTCCCGTAGCACCTCTTCCGTGTTAAGTTCCTAAACGTCTCTTTCCGGATTTCTCAAAAGAGCATTATATCATTTCCTCCCAATAAGGTCTTTGGCTACTGTCCCTTTGGTGGCATGCTTAAAGTTTGGGTTTCGCTCGGTAGAAGGTGCACGGGTGATGAAGGGTAGAAAATAATTTTTTTTGAGTTAAGTAGTGGAGGATTGAGATAACCCTAGGATGGGAGGGTTAGGCTACCTCGGATTCTAATAAATCAAGAGTTAACCCAAACAACAAAAGAAAAGTAAATATTATTAATGAAAGCAATGTGATTACAAAAAAACACACCTGAAAGGGAAAAACATAGCATACACGGCACACATACGTCCCCATAATAGGTTGATCCAGGCATGGTGGTCGATAATAGCAGTAGTACGAGGATTGTGGGTTTCTGGTTTGGGGATGGCAGCAAGCCCAGGGATTGGACAGTGGAATGACAGTGATAAAATAGCATTAGCTACCGCTTGGGGTGACAGCAAGATAGACGCAGTTTTGGGAGGCAACGTCAACGCAAAGGAAAGGGAGGGTTGGTTTTGGAAGGTTTAGATAAGTGCAATTTCTTTATACTTCTTCACAACGTGGCTTCCCAATTTTTGTGCACAGCTCTCTTTATAGGATAGCTTTTTTGTGAAAGATCTACAGGACAGTCATCCCTCGCTTCCTTTTGTTATATAGGATAGAAATTTTGTGGGGTTGCTACTTAGCAGCTTCTTTTATTTTTGGCTTTTGGCACCTTTTTAGCCTCCTTTTGTAATTTTTATTTTTATATTAATGCAAAATGAACAGTCTTGGAAAAAAAAGGTGGGACAACTAGTGATGCAAGAAGGTGGCGAGTCAGCTTCCTCCCTAACCTTTCTTTTATACTAATCTCAACAAACCCTGCAATTTAAAAACCCTTTTGTACTTGATTCATGAAAATATTTTCTTTTATACACTCACATACCTGAATTTCTGGAAGAAGATGCTGGATCTTAGGATGATGACCACAGTACATGGTTAACGAAACTAACCAGACAGTACCCACACAACATTCCTCTTTCCTGTTACTATAAAGAAGCTCATCAAAAAGTTTCTTTATTATCATTTCTCTTGCCAATGCACGAGACTCATTGTCAACATTAAGCTCAGAAGAGCTCCATCTCATTGAAGCTGAGGACATTTCACCGGAAAGATAATTATATGTCTGAGAAAGGGATATATAATTTGTTTTCAATATCTCATCTCCCGTCACAGGTACACCTCCCCATATAAATGATAAAGCCTCACCAGCAGCGAAGAGTACATCTTCAACCTGAATATGCAATTAGTACAACTTCGGGGCTAAATTAACAGCTACTAAATTCGAAAAATTAGGAATTCTCAAAAGCAAATTTTGCTATCCACAAGGATTAGATGATGCATACCTTTGACCGAGAAAGACCAAAAATTAGATCAAGAGCAATTTTCAAGTGAGATATCGATGCCTCCTTCACTGAAATATGACCAAGAGCAACAACAATCCTCTGAATAGTTTTGATATCATTCCCATCAATCAACTTTTTCAGCTTTTCATGCAAAATTGGTAATACACCGCCTGTGAATGTAAAATGTTGTTCAGTATAAGAAAATACCACGGACAGGAACAAAGGATCATGCCTCTTCTAGAGAGAATACAGTATCGAGAAAAGGTTACCTGAGACTGTACCATGATTGATATCAATTGGCAAAGGATGGCGTAGCCCAATATGACCAAGTGCTTCCATAGAAACTGAAGTTAAAGCAGAGCTTTCTAACTCAACCACACTCACAAGATGGTCAACTATGCTTGCAAACAGTGACTCTGAAATCTGAATGGAATAATAGATTTCTCAGCATTAATAAACAAGAAAATTAAAAACCATGAGAGAGACTGAGATTGTAAATCCAAGAATATGACCATTTAGAACAGAATAAAGGATGGCACATATTGGTGACAAAATAGGATGGCTAATACTCAAATTACTGTAGTTTTGGAAATCAATTGTGCCACTTTGGCATTGGTATAGACCATAACATATGCTAATCATATAATTGTTTTGATAAACAAATTAATCAAAAGATTGCAAAATTAGCTCTATAAGCATCACGAAGAATAACTTTTGACAGAAAGGAATTTTCAACATGCCGGGCGATCTTTATACATGTAAGAAATAAAATAAACATTTGCTGCTGAGGAAATTATAAGCTTCAAGAAGGGCGGATTGCCAATTTATGAAAAAAGCAAAGACAGGCCGAAATGACACAAAGCAATAAAAAAAAGCAAAATATTGCATAACTTCAACGGCAAACAAAATTGTTATCTTACAACAACGATCGACTGAAAATACTCATTAAAGGGCTTCAAGCAATATAAATAAGATGGAAAGGGATGCATGCGTGTGTGTGTGTGCTCGCGCGCGCGTGTGCACATATGTATGTGCTTATGTATGCGTATTAGTCAGTAGTATTTTCTTGATAATATAGTTGCTGATTTTCAAAATTCAGCGGAATTTTTTTATTGATATTAAAAGAGAGTATAAATACTCTTACATGAATCCTAGAGTATGAAAGACAAAAAAAAGAAAATAATATGAAAGGAAAAATATAACACTTAAAACTCTAATTAATCAATTCCTAACAATAACTTGAAGATAAAGGAAACAACATAAATTAAAAAAGTAAAAAAAAATGAAAGAAAATAAATACAATCCTCATAACAACATAAAATAGGAAAGCATAAAATAAGAAAGGAAATTAATCCAATCCAAGAAAATAGATCTAAAATAAAAAAAGAAATAAATCGAATCCAAGAAAATAAATCTAATCCTCATAACTTCTAACAGGAATAAATTATTTCTTAATATAAATTCTAAAACTCCCCTCTCAAGTTGACATATCGTTGACAACCATGTTTAACTTAGATCTGAAAATATCAACCAATGGGAGGAAAATTCTTTGTGAGTTAAAACTTGAAGTCTTCATCTCATACTTGGTAATCAACTACAAGAGTATTTAGGGATATTTTTAGTTCATTGTAGTTGTTATAACAATAGTTTCTACAGTGATTGTAGGTAGGAAAAAGGCTCCTACAAATAATATAGCAGGAAAGCTTGCGGGGAAGTAGACAATCAACAGATAAAACTGACTTCTAGTTGACTGCGGTTGCCTTTGACTACAGTTTCTACAGTGTCTGCAGGTGAGCAGAAGACTTCTACAAGTAATATTATAAAGAAGACTGCAGAGAAGTAGTCAATCTACAGCGAAAGCTGCAGTGTATGGCTACAAGAAAAAAGAGAACACTTGAACTGAAAGTTGCAGGGCATGGCCTGTAGATAAAAAGAAAGAACACCAGTAGAGAAAGCTATAAGGTATGGCCTGAGAAAGGACCTCTACCAGTAAAATAGCTCCGAATGAAGGCTTGCTGCAGGAAAAAACTACAAAGGAGGGTCTGTTGTAGGAAAAAGCTCCGAAGGAGGGTCCGCCACAGGAAAAAGCTCTGAAGGTTGGGCTATGATATGAAAAAAACCTCGATGAAGGGTCGGTTACAAAGAAAAGCAGCGGAGGTTGGGTTGCAGTACAAAAAAAGCTTCTGAGAAGGGTCTGCTGCAGAAAAAAATTTCGGAGGGTCTGCTTTAAGAAAAAACACCGGAGGAAGGCCTGCTGAAGGGAAAGACAACGAAGAAGGGCCTGCTGTAGAAAACACCAACAGGGATGCTTCCGGCTGAGAACTTCTACCCGGATGAAAACTTTAAGCTCCTGGCAGGTGGAAAAAAGAAAAAAAAAATTTATAAGGGAGAGAGAGAGGGATTTCCTTTCGAAAGAGAGGGATTTCTTTCTACTGAACAATTGATCTTATTCCTGAGAAGCTCTATCTGGTATCAGATGAGACAACAAAGAATCACTTGGAGGTGAGATGGAAACATATCATGGCCAACCAGAAAACATAAGCTGAAAAAGTAAACAGTTTGAAACCATAAAATAAGAATCTCTCAGAAATGGAGAAGGAACTTTCAGTAATGGTGGGAATTACCTCAAACCCCGATTTGGTGAAACAGAAGTAGCACGGAAGTAGAAAAAGATTGCCCAAACAGCTCTCTTGTGCGAAGCTAACCTCACAACCGACGTTGATATGTACGGTGAGCATTCCAATGAATTAAAATTCAAGTATAAGCTCAAACAAACCCCTCAAAAGCCAAACAACAAAGGCCGCGCTGGTAGTGCAAACATGTTATAAGGCAAAGTAGTGACAACGATGAACGAAGAAGCAAACATGGAATGGTCAGATTTCTCATGGGCTTCGGAGATTCGTGACCTGATCCTTGTATAGAATACCAAGTTATGAATATTTCCAGCAACATATCTATCTAGTTGAATGATCAACAAGCCCAGATGTTCTTTCCCATATAACGGATAACAAAGCAGATATTGTTCTTGAAGAAGATGATGATGTGATGATGATGTTATTGAGAGATTGCACGCTGCTTTAGGATGCTCCAGCAGCAAATATCCAAAAAGCAAGAAAAAAAATCCGGAGAAAGGGATATGGGCCTCCAGGCAGTCGGAACTTCCTCAGCAAGGAGATGCAATTCAAGGAGATGAGGAGAGACGCGCCTACAAGAAAGTGTCAATGCAGAGGAAGTCCTACTGGGGAAATCTAGCAAGAAGGGGCCGGTAGCTAGAAAAAATAGTTGTTGGCGGTCTGCAAGAGGTTCCAGCAGCTAGTTCTTGTAGTAAGGAGTTTCGAAGGCTAGGTCCTCTGGTGTTAGGTGTTCCAGCAACTAGAGCTTGCAGGGAGAGAGCTCCGACAGCTAGGCCTGCAGGGAGAGGAAATTTATGATAGAAAAAATTGAAAAGAAGAGGGAGGAAGGGCTTGCAGCAGGACAAAGATTGTCGGCTGCAAGGAATAGGAAGTTTTCGGCGACAAGACACCTTAAGGTTTGCTTCAAGGCTCTGGTGTCATATTGATTTTCAAAATTCAACGAATTTATTTTATTGATACGAAAAGATGGTATAAATATCCTTAAATGGATCCTAGAATAGAAAAGACAAAAAAAAAAATAAAAAAATAACATGAAAGAAAAAATATAACACCTATATCTCCAATTAATCAATTATTAATAATTACTTGGAGATAAAGTAAATAACATAAAATAGGAAATCATAAAATAGAAAAAGAAATAAATCAAATATTCATGACAATATAAATTAGGAAAGCATAAAATAGGAAAGGAAATTAATCCAATCCAAGGAAACAAATCTAATCTAAAGAAATAAATCCAATATACATAATTTATAACAGGAATAAATTACTTCCTAATATAACCTCTAACAAGTAATTAAGGCTTAAGCAATTGAATAACTAATAACTTGAGCATTACATGCAAAGTGCAGTAAACTTTGGGCAGAATAGACTCAAGATGGAGGATTAAAAATCTTTAGGTTACAAATAATGTATTAGACAAGATGTCAACACAAAAAAATCCAATAAATAATATCAATAGAATGAAACAATGCATAACCTACATAGACGAGCACAAGAAGAAAAATTTAAGATGTTAAACCACATTTCACATGACAATTTTGTATTTTTCCTAATTTATCATACAATAAGGATGAACTTAGCATCTAGTAGGTATTTATAGCAAAGCACATCATATATTCACACACTAGGTAGAATGAAGCTGATATTCTAGTCACATATTCACGCACTAGTTAGAAGGGAAGCCTAATAATCTAGCCGAATTGATTATTTGTCATTTAAAAAAGTTATTATCAGTCCCAAGCTGAAGTGAAAGGTTGATGTTAAGCTGACAGGCGAGTGGAATACTTGTGACAAATCATGAAATAGGTCCTAAGTTTAGGTCACAGAATTTTAAATTCAAAATCAGTCCCAGCAGCCAATAGACATAGAAATCTTCATAATTAAGGATATTAGGGGAAAAAAAAAGTATATCATTTTCAACTTAAAATAACATAAATAACCATAGTGAATGGAAAATTACTTTGGGAACTTCCCTCATGCACTCTGCTACAACGTACCCTATGGTGCACAAAAGCCCATGGTGATTTTCAAACCTGCATCATTAAGAAAATGTAAGAGTAGAATGTTAAAACAGTCCTTGACTATTTACATTGGATCATTTTAGTACTAGACTCTTTAAAAGTGTCAAATTAGCCTCATTTTAGTCCCAGGGTCTTTAAAAGTGTCAAATTAATCTCCATACTCCTTTAATATGGGCTAAAACAATTACCATGGAGGAATATTTTAGCCACGACTATTCAGCTACCATTAAAAAATTTTGGTGACTAAATTGGCATATTTATAGATGCTAGGGGTAAAATGACTCCCTACAAAGATTCGAGGTACCATTTTGATATTTTCTCTTGAATGTAAATACAAATCTCTGCTAATCAGTTAAGCGGACCTCAACAATTTGGTATTTATTGAAGAGAGTAGTTCGGTGGTTAAAGCAGCAGCCTCGGTGGAAGAAATTGTAGAACAAGCTATTCCCAGTAGCCTTGATGCAGCTTCACGAGTATCAAAATCAACATGAGACCAGAAAATTTGTAGCCAAGACAAGCGATCTGCATATCGGGATGCCACCAACTGCAACGGGGAAAGAAACAACAGAAAAAAAATGATAATAAGGTGAGCAAACGTTACCTCATAAACAAATCAAAATTATGGAAATAACCTTGGGCTGATGAGAACCAATCTCAACTAAAGCCTTCATGGAAGTAGCATGCAGCTCAACAGATCCATCAAAAGCCATTCCATGCTCTAAAACTTGGCAATACGTCGATACTGCAGCTCTAAACTCATCTGTTTCAGAATCACATCTTCTGCAATCTGCCTTAAAGCACTTCAACAAAAACCTAGCCATAGCAAAATAAGTCTTTGAAGGAAAAAGAAGTTCCTTCTCCCTGTGCTCACTAGAATCTAACAATTTTGGCTGCCGCAAACAAATGTAATTCAGCATATCTTTCAACTTAGGATAATTAACATTATCATCTGCACCATTCAATAATTCTTGATCTTTGCTTAGATGAAGGCCTTCAAAGGCCATTTCCCTGGACAACTCGGTTAAAAAAAATATTCAAAGCACATACTCATGAAATTGTTATACAGATATTCAGTGAAAATAGAAAATAGCATATAATCATTCTCCATGCAGTACAACAATAAATTATCAACCGAATTATAGATGATTACAACAATAACAACAACAAACCTTTTTGTTCATTTGTGTCCTATTGAGTGTCATATTTTCATTTAATTCTAATAAATTAAGATCATTTTTTATACAATATGCCCAAATCCATCTTGGTCTACCTCGATCTTTCTTAACATAAGTCGCATCTAAAGCATTAATCTCCTAACTGGATCAACAGATGATAGATGTTTAACATGACCAAACCATCTAAGACGATTCTCTAATTTTATCCGCCACTGGAGCTACACCAACTCTATCATGGATATATTCATTTCACATTTTATCTCTAAGTGTATAGCTACTCATCCAAGTAAGCATTCTCATCTCGACAACACTTAACTTAGTTTTATGCTTCTCTTTTAAAGGCCAACATTCTACGCCATAGAGCATTGCAGGTCTCACCACCATCTCATAAAATTTTCCTTTCATTCTAAGTGGTACTTTTCTATCACACAATAGGCCCGAAGCATTCCTCCACTTCAATCAACCAATTTGAATTCTACCAATCATATCCCCATCTATTTTCAATCGCTTTGCCATCACTTTGAACAATAGACCAAAATAGACCAAAGATATCTAAAGCATTCAAGCCTTTTAATAATTTGATCACCCATAGTTACAACTCTGTCGCTAGAGCTACTACTACTAAAATTATATTCCATATATAAAGTTTTAGTTTCACTCAAAGGCAAGGCTTTAGACTACAAAGTAGACCTCCATAATTCATTTTTTTCCTGAGCATATTCAATAGTCTTATCCATAAGAAGGATATTATCAACAAAAAGCATACACCAAGGTACATCCTCTTGTAACTGTCCGGTAAGAGCATCCAGAACCCCTACAAAAAAATAATTAAAAAACCTTCTCAATATTCTGACAATCGTGTTCCAGGATGAAGCTTGATCCTAGAAAGTTTGCTGATGTATGAAGATTTCTATGAGACAAATGGTCAAGCACACAAGTATACAATCCAGATAATATGCATTTTCAGAGTCCGCATATTAATCTCACGATGAAAGAGAAAACAATTATTCCAACAGAAAAATCTCTAGTTTACTAAATTCAGATGTCTAGCTTAGCATGATAGCAACATCATAAATCAATTCTAAAATTCTAAGTACAAAATAAAAAACAAGAACAAGATGTTTAAGAACTGGAAAAAAACTTAGTGTTCTTCAAGAGGGATGGGCCCGTACCTTTGTGACTCAGGCGTGGTGCAATTCCATGGTTTTCTTAAGTGTTCTCCTAAGTGGCAGTTGTCAACCAGGAATAACATTTTGTCATTAAGCCTATGCCTAGATCAGAACAAGAATCAGAAACCCATGAAGTTAAGTTTTGTTTAAACCTATGGCTTTTCACAGAATTCTTCCAGGTTACAAAATCATAACTAGAATATGTCTATTCTACCAGGTTTTGTGGTTAACCTAATCGTTTCACTACGCGGCAGGCAAAAGTTATAGTTCACGATAAGTTTTAATATCTTAATTGGCCAATACATGAGTAAATGAAGACTAGAAAGTTAACCAACAACATGGATTCATGAAAAGATCGTAAAACTTTTAGGGAAAAACATGCAAGAAAACCGCAAAGAATCATTATTCTACATCACAAAGGCACGAAAAAGATTTAGCTACACATAGAGAAGAGAAATAACACAAGGCCTTCCATTGAAATCAATGATGCAAGAAGCATTACAACGTAAAAACGACTTACAACAAAGTTTCTCCTCTCCTCCACAACATTTGATCTCACTCTCCTAAAAGTTTCTCTCCATGAAAATAAGAAAACAATAAGTAAAGAAGAGGAAAACAGCCCTCAAGGCTTCCTCCCTCAAGCAAGGAAGAAGAACACCTAAGGAAACTCTCAAACTCTCCAAAATTATCCCCAACTTCAGCCTCCAGCCGCCCAAGATTTCCAAAACATGCTCTAACATCTCCTCTTATAGTCCTTGTCCATGTTTTGCAAAGTAAATCTTTTCAAGTGTAGAAACAGCCTCGGCAACATGGTCATGCCCGAACCCGGCGTAGTCATGTCGTGCAGATCGTCGAGCTGTGCAGTCATGCCCGAATGCACCGTAGTAAAGCCAATATGGCGTAGTAACGCCTGAGATTGGTGTAATCACGTCTGTCTGACAAAGCGAGTGGCGTAATTACACCAATTCTAGGAGTGGTTACGCCAGTTTGGCTTCTATGAATTCATTGTTTTATCACCTGAAATGCGAGTTCAAGTCACTCTAACCTACAAAACACCAAAAACAAATTTTCTCAAGAGTAAAACTATGATAAATAAGGAGAAAAGGACAAAATTACATTAAAAAACACATAAAATTGCCTCATTTTATGTGCATGTTGCGTTTAAAAACCAAAATACTTACAAAAATATCCATTTAATCATATGAATTGTTGTCCTTGTTAGCCCTAAGGAAACTTAAAAGCAAGGATTCATAATTTCTAAGTTTCCAAGTAAAAAACTTGAGACAAATCAAACAGAGCACAAAAATGGGCTGCTCTTTTGAGATACCTAGAAATAAAACAAAAGGCAAATGTGAAATAGGAAGTGGACGATAAAATAAAAGGCAAACGAGTTTCATTTTTTTTTTTTTGTTGGAACAAACAATATCTTTTCCTAGTGAAAATCTTGTGTTGACGATAAACGGCTTCAGTCTCTAGTGAAAATCCTGATGATGATTAAATACGACATAAAAGTTGTTTCTTCCTCTTTAGAAGTTATGTTTGAAACAGAACTTAACATGTTTAGTTTTGCAGCATTTGAAGTATATTCCTGCATCACAAATCACAAACTACATTGTAACAATTTCCTTCAATGGACTTAATCTGTCTGCAGGTACATCTGTGATAAAGAAAAAAATGATCATCTCACTTAAGAAGATATGAAACCAAAAGTTACTGATCCTAAACTCTAGAGCATATGATCAAATGACGTGATATCATTGTTTTCCAATCATTTCATTTTGCGAACATCATGCTGCAGTTAGAATCACAGATGACTCCCTTTCATCTGTGGAAGGAAGAGGATGTGAAGAGGATGTCTAAAACTAATATAGAAATGTTATTCTTCAATTTGTGTTTTATGTTCCTAAATTTCACTGCAATATGCCACCTAATAGCAAATCCATTCGTAACATGAATCATGTTATTAAATTCTACCATAATTTGTGTGAATTTTAGGTGATAAACTAGGGGGAAGTGATAGCTAGTGCAAATATGTATCATAAACTCTCACTAAGACTCCTACTTCAAAAAGACCATCTCATCATTCATAATCTTCTGACGCAAGACTTGTATCCGAGTCTGTTTTTATAAGAGTCAAGTTGAGTTATGGAATTTTCGCCTTGGGAATCCTAATTTCTATTTGATTAAAAAATTATATCCCTATTTATTTATCAATAAAAAGCTTAGTTTTTATCGGTGTGAAATTTAACAACTTGCTAAATATTCTGGACAAATGTACCCAAGCCTGAAATACAAACTAACACATCCTTTCCCTATGGTTCATAGTAATATCCGGGGGTTTTAAAAATAAAAAATACAAATGGAGTTAGGTACTTTGTTACTTTCATTGATGATCACACCAAAATCACTCAGAGCTTTCTTATGAAGGAAAATTTTGAAACTATCAGCAAATTTAAAACTTTCCACAACGTGATATTCACCAAATTTCAAACCAAAATTCAACTTCTCAAAATCCAAAAAACAAAAGATTACAACTCCACTCTCAGCTCTTATCTATCCGAAAATGATATTATTTATATAAGCATGTGTGTTAACACGCCCCAACTAAATGGTGTTACTGAGAGAAAGAACAAAGACATCTCCATGAAGTGACTCGATCAATTCTATTCACTAATAATGTACCCAAACACTTATGGGGGATTTAATTCTCACATTCACCTATCCCATAAATAGGAGGCACAGCAGAGTGCTAAACTTCAACAGTCCTCTCAGCACCCTCATAAAATTACCCGCATATTCAATCCACCTCTAAACCATCATTAAAAAGTTTTTGTTACATTGCTTTTTTCATCTACATCAATCGAACAAACTTGATCTTAAGTCTATCAAATGCATATTTGTGAACTACTCTTCAAACAAATAAGGAGTGCAAATACTACTCAGAAACACAAAAATTTTACAACTTCTATGGATGTCACATTCTTTGAAAATCAACCATATTACCCCAAACTTTAAAATTCAAGAGAATCGAGATACCATTCAAGAAACTCAAGCTCGCCTCCCTTATATCTGTGGTGAATTCATTCTTATACCCATTATCACAAACTAACCTGAAAAATGAACCTATTAAACCACTAAATCCTCTCACAGCTCTCACCAAGAATCAAGAACTCTGTGTGTATGCCAGAAAAAAAAACACAGTAAACAAGGGACAATAAGCAAAATCAAGAATGTAAATCACCGGAACCAACTCCACACAACCAAATAATCACACAAAGTTTGGGCCAACATAACATGAACACCAAGAGGAAGGAGCACAAGGATGCACAAAATGCCCAATATAAAAATTTATGACATGGAAAATTATCATCCTCTTGCAAGTCTTTTGTTAATAACATTGATAATGTTCAGCTCCCAAATTCATTCCACTAATCCTTATATAATCCTTCTTTGAAAAAGGTTGTGAAGGAAGAGATTCTTGTCCTTGAAAAGAAAGGTACTTGTATTACAACAACTCTGTCACCTGGGAAAGGAATTGTGGGGTTCAAATTGGTATTCAATGATAAATACAAAACAGATAGGAGCATAGAAATGGTCAAGGCTACACTTATAGCAAAATGATTCGTTCAACCTTATGAGATCGACTACCAGGAGACATTTGCACTAGTAATAAGCTCAACACAATAAAATTATTACTATCATTGATTGTCGACCAGGACTGTCCATTACAACAGTTAGTCGTTAAAAATGCATTTCTCAACAAGGATCTTGAAGAAGTGTATATGGAGATACCTTTAGGAATAAAGAACAATACAAATAATCAGCTAGTGTGCAAATTAATGAAATCATTGCAATGGTTGAAATAATCTCCTAGAGCATGGTTTGAAAGGCTCACCAAGACTATTCTTGCCAATGTCTACTATTAATGTCTGGTTGATCACACTTTATTTGTGAAATCAAATCAAGGTATGATAGTCATCATTATTGCAGATGTAGATGGTATTTTTCTTACAGGGAATGATGTAAGGAAACTTGAAACAATCAAAATAAAAATAGCCTCGGAGCTTGAGATCAAAGATCTTGGAACTTCAAGTTACTTCCTTGAAATAGAATTAGTTGGATATAAAGAAGGCACTGTTATACCACAAAGAAAATATATAATTACCTTATTAAAGGAGACAGAAATGTTAGGATACAAATCAACAAATATTTATATGGATCCTGATTGATGAGCATCAAAAGGAGAGAATAACACCTTAATTGAAAAGGGGAAAAATTAAAAACTTGTGCGGAAACTTATTTATCTGTCACATACAAGACCTGGCAATCTTTTAATTTGTTGATATATATATATATTGAAAAAGCAAAATTTATTGATAATAAAAAGAGGATACAAAGTTTTTAGTGAGTGGGTACAGAGAACCCAACTCACAGAGATTACAAACGTATTCCCCAAAAATAAAACAAAAAAAAAAAACAACTCCTAATCATTGTGGGTGTAGTCGGTGGATATACCGCTTCCCCTTCCCCTGAATCTAGGGTGGGAGTCCAGCAACATACTGAAATGTTGGCTTCCGTCCGACACAATGATACAGTCATCCTGAGATTTGTTGAGATATAGCATTCCTCTCTTTTTCTTCCTAGATTTGTAAACTTGTCAATCATCTGTTAGAGGTAATCTCATGTGAACAATAGGTGGATCTTCGATGGAGATAAGCTGTTAGTCTGACTCAGCCTGTAGCACACCTTGATCCTGACACTCCTTCATAACTTGAGTACCCTCTTCTCTCGCAATAGGTGGTTGCTACATATATATATATGTATATATATATATACATATATATATATGTAGCAACCACCTATTGCGAGATGTATATATATGTATTTATATATGTATATATAGCAGCAAATTAAAATTACAAACTAAATATGAAATAGAATGACTCATTTGTGCTTTGATAGATTTTATTAGATTATGAAATGAAACTGCGAGAAAGATTTCCTCCATCCAGCCGTCAGTTCCCGCCTTCATAATTTGAAGCCCACAATCAAAGCTCAATCAAATTGGGGTCCTGATAATGCTATGACTCAGTTTGAGAATATAATTGAAACTCAAGATAAGAATGTAATGCTTGCAGGTGAAGATGATGAAGATGGTGAGCAGCATGAAGAATTTAATGGGTACAGGACTCGGTAGAAATTGTTGCTGCATTCAAATTTGATGAGGATCAGGTTCAGGTTCAGAAAGATGCTATGAGCAAATGCGCCAAGATTAATCCCCAATAAATTGATTATTTGCTAAATACTTCGGCTGGGTTGCCATCACTAACTGGAATTAGAAGACCTTTGTTAATACAGACTTAGGGTTTGGATCTTCTATTTTCCAGTGCAGACAAGACAACGCTTATGTTCGTGGTTTAGATTTCGATGATTTTGAGCATCAACCTCAAATTCCTCCTAGGATAAAATCTGCAGGCAGTAATCCTTCAGTAGATGAGGGAGTTTTTAATAAAAATTTTATCGAATGAAATTGAATAAGGAAAAGATAGTTGCTCCTCAAACAAGGCATACAAGATCTAATGTTAAAAAAAATAAAAAAAATAAAAAAAATAAAGAACTTATAACAGCTATGGTACAAAATATCAGATATACTTCCAACACAACAACTAACTGAAGACTTAAAAAACTTTCCCGCATGGTTCAATCAAACAAATATTTCCTTTTTATAGAATTATGGGATTTTACTGTATGATGGCAAATAGATCCAATAAAATTCGGTTTTTTCTTTTTTTTTTCAGAAAAGAAGCATTTAACTTTGCAGGGGAAGCCAATACCAATCAGCTACTACATGCAGAACTTTCAATTTGGAGAAGAAAGCTCGGTTCACTTTAGTATATGAAAGCTGTTTTAAATCAAACGAAGAGAGCTGAAGAACGACCTTAGCTAGGTACATATGATCAACCCCGGATGATTGTACCCTTGTTTTAACATCATACTCTACATTCAGGAGAGAAAAGAGGGTTGCAAACCTTACTTCAACCTCATGGAGAAGGTTGTTGATGCAATATAGATTGTGGATTAATTGGCACGTGTTTGAGTGATTCTAATTTTTTTAAACAAAAGAAGGAAAACTCTGGAGGAGTGGTGTATTTATTAGCATGGTTGTAGAAATCTGTGCATAGTAAAGTCAGACAACTCCACAGAGCTAGCATCAGACCATGCACCGTTGTTGATTCAAGTTTGAAGAATAACTCTTTTTGGCCCAATCCCTTTTTCTAAGTTTACAGTACCATAAATGTATTAGCCAAAGTTTGGTAGAGCACAAACATTTAAATTTTACGGGATGCCAAATTGAAGTGCAATAAAAGAGGGGAGAGAAAAAGATATTTGTTGGTAACTGGGCACAGGAAACCATTATTTTGGCAAAATTTATGGTTTATTACTCAATTTACGACCATATTTGTGCATAAATCTTCAAAACTATCCTAGAAAACAGCTAAAGCATATGAAACAATTTCTAATCACCTTCTTGGACAGGCTCTGCATGTCCTCCTAAAAGCAGACAGCAATTTATCTGGCACAGAAGTATATTCCCCTGATGGTACCTTCTGTTGAAGGTTCTTCGTGGTACAATCCTTGATGAAAGGTGAAAGAAATTTGAACATTATATGGCATCTAGGCGTCAATGTGGTGACTGTGTAGCAACAATTAAGCAAGTTCTCCGAAAAGCTCGGCATCCAAGCCTGTTCAGAAATTCTCGGTTTCTTTGTTTTAGTTGCAGTTGCCATATCGGAATCCACGATATTTTTTAACTGGGTGGAAGAGTTTGGATGACGGCATTAGCAAAAGATATATTAGATTAACAACCCCAAATCTAGAATAGCTTGCACATGGACTACAAGGGACAGATTTAGGGAAGGGTCCTTTTAAGCAAAACTCTTTGCTTTGGTTCATTACTTGGAATTTCATTTAATTTTGCAGAGCATTAAATTTACGGGTTTATGTGGAAAAAATAAACATTAAAGTGATTAGCCCTTTGCATATTGACAGTCAGTCAGGCTGGCCTCTAGCCGAAGAGATAAGCTAGACATCAACAATGCTTGTTTCAATTCAGAGATGGGAATAGTTTGGCGTGATCAGCTTGCCAATGGAAGTGGTACTCTGAATAGCATGAAATTACAGAGAGCTGACGATGCTTATGGACTGATAAACCGAGCAATAGGATTCGATGAGTTGGGATTTCCTTACTTCAGAAGGGAAAGTGTGAAAAAATATTATTTAGCATTATCTAATAAGCTGTTATTGCTCTTACTTGCAATTATTATTTTGGTCTTGACATAAATAATTAGTAGTCGGCCATTAAGGCACATTTAGAGGCTTTTGATCATTAATTGAATGGTCAAATGAACTCCAAATTTGACATATTTATAATCAAATCAAGTGTCTCGAGGAGAGAAATCTAACGAGCCTCAGATCACTAAATTCTAAGGTCATTAAAGCCCTCAAATCATTAAAAAAAAATCCTATGATCAATGGGGGGTCAATATGAACCGTCCCATTAAGTGGTCGACAAATTTATTCGCCATAAAAATAAAATGACCCTCTAAAAAGTTTATAAACAGACCCCCTCTCCTCACTTGGAGGTGACGGGAGGAAAAAGAGGAATTCTAGATAGAAATAAGACCTGACGATAACCACCGACCTCCGTAGTCGTGGATCACCTCACGTCAGCCACCATCGACCATGGTCAAATGTCACCGCTAACCATTAGCGACCACACGCAGTCGGCGACACTTGTTTAAAAATATCGTAGTCTGGATACAATCGTTATGGCTAACACTTGTAATGAAGACCCGATGATAACCACAAACCTTGGTAGTCGCCGAACACCATCTAACACCGCTCGTCGGCCACTGCCAGCAACTATCGGTTGTCACGGTAGGTCGCCGGCCACCAACAACCACTATTTACAACTATTACAATCAAAATATGGCCTTTGGAACCGGGCAACTTTATTACATGAACCAACTACATTCATTACGAGCAACTACTACTGTTACTTCTTCTAACTACGACCCTCATGGCCAACTGCTGTTATTGCAGCAACCAACTACAGCCATTGTGCAATGGTCGGATACTATTGATACAGCTTCCAACTACGTCCTATGTCACCAATCATCACAATTAGGACCACTGACTACAACCTTTATGACCAACAATTATTGTTATTGCAACAACTAAATACTACTATTACAATTTTTAACTACGATCTTTATGGCTAACTACAGCTATTGTAACCACCGACTTAAAATTTTATGGGCAACTACTACCCAACTACGGCCTTCGTGGGTGAATACCACTATTACAGCTTCCAACTACGGCCTCTGTGGCCAACTTCCGCTATTGCGACCACCGCCTACAACCTTCACGGCCAACTACTGTCTTTGTAGCAACAAACAATGGCATTTGTAGCCAACTACTACTGGTAAACTTTTCAACTACGACCACTATGGCCAATTTGCTGCTATTGCGATCACCGACTAAAAACTTCATCGCAACCTATTATCATTGTAGCAATTAACTATAGTCTTTTTGATTGACTACTACTGCAGCTTTTGTGGTCAACTGCCGCTATTGCAATCACCGACTACAACTTTATGGCCAACTATTGTCTTTGTAACAACCAAATACGGTCTTTGTGGTCAAATACACTGTGTTACAACTTCCAACTACAGCCTTTGTAGCAACTATTACTATTTTAGTCATCACCTAAGATTTTGAGACCAATTATAGCTATTATAACCAATAACTAAATTTTTTGTAGCTCAATTATGGCCATTATAGCTACATTACTTATGTACATCAATGATTATCAACTTTCTAACTTCATCTTCTCTAATTCAGAAGAAGAGTGGACCTATGTACTTACAATTATATAGTGGATTACTTTGATTCGGCTAGGCTCTTTGATTTTTCCCTTCTCTGCTCTTTAATTTTTTCCACGTAAAAATTTTGGTGTTTCTTGTGCTCTTTTATGTGTGTGTGTTGGATCTCTGTGCAATGCAAAGACAATAAATAATCAATTTTTCGACACGCAACAAGTATCATTTCCAAGCAATTTAATATTCATCAATAATTATTTTCATGATGAAGATATCGCATCTTGATCATCTTAGTAATTTAGTACCTACCTAAGATGGGGTGGACACCTTCATGATACCAAGAGAAGCCTTCCACTTACAGCACAAAAGTGTTAGATTAACCTATATAATTTAATGATTAAAACATATCAAGTATGAATTCAGAAAAAAAACCAAAGAGAAAGATGAAGCATCCACAAAAAAAGTATAACAAAAATGAAACCAACAAGCTAGAAAGTTAGATAGGGGAAAAGTGGTTCAAATAATTGATTGCGGGTTGGTAAATTCAAAGCATTCAAGCAAAAAACACGGTTCTACCTTATGTCCATCTTTGTGTCCTCACACCCAAGCATGCAAATATATCGGCTAGGACAATGATTTAAGCAGAATAAGGAAGTCGTCCATCTCATAGCACAAAATCGTACCTCGCTTTGCTCCTTCAAAGTGTTAAGATAAAAAAATTTTAGTAAAGACATCAATGCATTAAATGTAAAAATATATCTTATGCAAGTTTTCAAAGAGATCATAAATATAGCAAACACAATAAATGATCATCATCTTCTCCTTCATCGTCAACATCATTAGTCATATTACAACTATTTAGAGTTAACACGATGAATTCTTACTTTTCATTCGGTCATGTTCAGCCATTTCTTGAAATGTTATGACTCATGCTTCGCAAAATATTCTAAGCCAGTTGTATCAATATTAAGTGCACCTTCTTTCTTTGCTCATCCTAACTCTAAGCCACTAATTCTATCAACCTCGTCTATTGGATGCATTTTATATCCTTTACTGTACAAAGATGCAGACCACCTGAATCTATTTTCAGCTACCATATCTTCAATATATATTACTCCAAACATCAATCTATAGTACTTAGTCTTTGTCGTTCACAATTTATTATGCATTGATCATAACAGTTTTTAAGTCTACCATGCACAATGAAGTATCAAGTATCAACAGCTATTTTACTGCCCAATGTTTGAATTGATAAAACATTGCCAGTCTAATCACAAAACTATTAAACTTACTTTAACTTTCACCCTTCACTTTATTAACTCCAGATCCCTCACATTTAAAGCTTTAACTCCTATTTCGACAAAAAATTAATTAATTAAAAGTATATGATCTAAAAAAATCTCACTTTGGATATCCCTTACAAGCATTTTAATAAATGCAAAGACTCGTGAACTCAATGTTCGTCATTTATGTAATTCTATTATAAGTCAAAACACTTGGTTTATTCCATAATTATTTCAAATTGTTGGTATATTTTCATAAATATTTTTAATAACTTCAATATATATTAGGCATACAACTTTCCTACTTTTAATGGAAAACAAATCAATTTTTGTCATATTCTATGACATGGCCTCACAATAACAAAAAAAGCATAGAAAATTCTTCCCCTCCTTGCTACACTTTTCTATTAATTGCCTTTGCATAAATATCACCTTCATAAGAGGTATTTCGAGTATAAAACCAAAATTGTAATTAAAAAATTTTCATAATATCTCAAGTTCATATTCCATTAGTCTCTCCTATAGCTTTATTATATAACTCAAAAGATATATTATTCTATAATCACCAAATCTAATGTTTTCTCTGAATTACAAATTTTTAGTTATCATAATGCTTCTTTTTTAATCAGTGGGCATCCCCTTAGATGTGATAATATCATTCAAAAGTGTTGTGGAACAACCCATTGCAATGTCCAGAATAACTCTCTAAATCTCAACCAGTATCTTCTACAAACCTAATTTTTTACCTGAAGCAACTTCTTTAAAGCCAAATTCATTTAACCTTATTCAATAAATACATATTATACCTCATTTTTTCTAAATAATATTTTCCAAACTAATTTTTTTACTTAGATTTTTCATCTACAATTTGCAAAAATAACATTTTCACCTTTTCATAATGTCTACTCTTTAATTAAGATATTACTTTCTTCTAAAACATCTAACTTGATCAAATTCCCTAGATTTCTTATATATTTCATGAACTATTTTATAAATTATCTTTTCTCCCAAGTAACAAATGTCACATAAATCATTAAAAGTTGCAGCTTTTTCTTTGCTTAGTACCCTCTTTGCAAAACTTTTGTCCATAATATAGTCATTATAAGTCTCAATATTATTTATCTTTTTCACTCTTTAAAAACAATTGTTTCCTTGATAAATCAATTTATATCATCTCACTCTACCACTAAGAGTCCCTTACTATTTATTTCTCAGCTATTCAAAATATCCTCATTAAAACGAAACATCTTATCTTGTATCAACTTTAGCAAAAAGAAAGATATTCTAATTGGATGTCTAGCAATTTATCTTGAAAATTTAATGATTTTTTTTTTACCTTGTACATTCCACCATATTATCAAAGAGCAATTTTTTATGATCATTATCTTTACATTACTAAAGTATACATCTATAACTTCTACTATATGCTCAAGTTGTCAGCAAGTAAGATCCATACCAGATTAAAAAAAATATACATCGAAATTATCATAGAAATAAATCAAAACCGTACTAACAATTCATGACTTAAAAAGTGCTTGGAGTGACCCAAAAAATAAGTTTAGTTTAAGTCCAAGTGTCAGCTAAAACTAATTAGATAGGTTAATTTTATCAATTACTATATATCTAATAATATTAAAATTTTATTCAAATTAAATATTTTAACATTTTGCTTGATTAATTATATATTAAAACATAGACAAGACATTAACACATAATATTACTTCATTCCTACAAGTTCAGCATTCTAGTACCTTTTATTTTTACCAATTAAGTGCAGTAATATATATATATTGAAAGCTCAAAAAGGCTAATATGTTAAGTAGAAAGAAAGATACAGATACAAAGTGTGGAAGGGCCCAATCATGGCACCCTACCCACTAAAAAATCACAAATTGTTCCAAAACTAGAAAAAACATAAAAATACATTAGATGACATTAGATGTACATTAGATGCTTAAATAAAAAACCTAACAGTGTCAAAATACATAGTATCAGGTGGCTAGAGAGCGACCCAATTTGGTTTTGCCTCTACCTCTAGTTCTAGGAAAGGAACAAGCTAATAAGCTAGTAAGATGATAGTCATTGCCAGAAGTAACCAATGTATCATCCAATATGTTCCCGAATTAGAGTCTGCCTCCATTCTTCTTCTTCCTCCTGGAATAGACCTGTCATTCCTCCTCTGAAGAATCAGTCTGATAAGGTGTTAGAGCTGAAGCAGAAGAAATATCAACCATAGTACCCACAATAGGTTCTAATATATGTGAAGTATGAGTTGTCTCTATATTGGATACTTCCTGAAGAAGTGGAACTACAAGGCCTTGCTGATTATCAGTCTGAACACTATCATTTGTAGGTAATAGTCCATCAGTATAGTTTTCTATGAGGTTTGAAGTTGTCAACATCACATCACTCGCAATAACAGTAACAGCAGGGGCAATAGAATCAGATACCAAATTTGTCCTGTGGTAGCTTTCTCTCCAGTAGTAAAGATACATCCTTAGATCTATCCTTATTTACTTGATCTTTAGATTTAACAGATTTTAAATTAGGGTGAAGCTTATGGCATTTATCAAGAGTATGCCCAACAAACTTACAATGAGAACAATAAGAAGGTTTATGCTCCATGACGATTTGTTGCCAATATCCATTATGCGTTGTGTCCAACAAGACTTCAGTAATATCAGCTAAAATAATATCTCTTTCCACGAGTATTTTGGCCACAGAAGGTCTGGTAAGATTGAAAGTGGGTAGATCTAGCTTCACAGGGTCCCCAAATATGGCACCAATAGAGTAAAGAACCTGATGATGCAAAAAGTGCAGCTTGAGACCAGGTAGACTAAACCATACCGGTACAGTAGGAAGATCATGATTGGGGTCAAAATCAGGAGGCCACTTGAGTAGCTTCATTGGTTTACCAACAATGTTAAGATATTTTTTGGAGAAAATACGAGTGTAGTCTTCAGGCACGGTTAACTGAATCAATACATGTCTCGCATCCATGAGCCCCACTTTCCACTTTCCTGCTAATTTGAGGTCATCAAAATTTTTCCTGATAACTTCCATAGCTAAGTGTCCCCAATGAAATTTCCCAATGAGAGCAAATTTGAATTCGTCAGTCAGGGTTAAAATTTCTTACTCAGATAAAAAGAGTGTTGTCTTCTCACTCTTTCTTCTTGCATTCTTAATAAAGGGGCAGTCACCTGTACTATCACGATTCTCCTTATAACTTGAGGGGAAGACAACCGTCGTCTCCCCCTGAGGATTACCCACAACGTGGGCAAAAGAAGTTTTTTCGGGTTCAACCGAAGGAGGAAGCTCCATCGCAGCAAGTCACAGCAAGGAGAAGAGCTGCAAGTCGGACAGAAGAGGTCGGGGGCGAAGCTGCGCAGAAGAGAGGAACCGCAAACAGTAACCGCAGATGACGACTGCGCAGAACGAAATCGGAGCTCGACAGAGTCTAAATCACAACAAGACCACGCGCATAAAGGAACAGCGGCGCGAAGACGCCGCAAAAGCGAAGGTCCAAATGTTGTTCACCGTCGTTGTCGTCGAGTGCAAAGGCAAAGACAACAAACGCAAAGGCACATAAAGGTCCAAAAGATGACGAACGAAAGGCAAAGTCGGTTGTCGTCGTCGAGTGCGAAAATAACGTCTTCAAAGATGATGGATTGAAAGCCGAAGGAATCAAACCAGAGTTTCGCCATCGGGCGAAACCCTAGCAGAGCAGATCGCCACCGACGCCATTGAGATGAAGTATCCGGCGCAGAGGCAACTCATACTTCACAC
>NW_018252054.1:105306-114609 GCF_001263595.1 Phalaenopsis equestris | reverse complement strand
TATATATATATATATATATATATATATCGATTTATCAAATAACCAATGTTCAACCACCAATTTAACCCTGAACAATTTCACCTTTAAGTCTAATATCCGGGTCAAGTTTCAAAGCCTTTCTCCATGTTGTGTTAAACTCTTTCCTAGAATCACCATATAATCATTGCAGAAAGATAAAATGTTGAAGTCATAAAATAGGCTGTAAAACAAAATGAATCTGTAAGAAAATGAGGGCCCAAGACAAACTTATTGAAATCGGAAAGTGTTATAAGTTACAGATAATTTAATTTAGTCAATTATAATAAAACAACATAAAGGCGAAATGAACGTCCAAAACAATTGATGGATTCCTCATATTAAGAAAGTAAATTTAACCAAATGCGTAAAAATTAACAAGTTTAAGGTGGTCGGAAATCCAACAGATTAGGAAAAAAATGTAATAGAAAAAAGTTAGCGGAAGATGAACTGTTTACAAGACCTATACCAATCAAATGAAAAGCAAATTATGAGGAACTTCTCTCTTTAAGAAATTTGAAGGAAAATGCATACTTTCTGCTGTGAATCAATTAAATGCCAAGAAAAACAGTTTAAAAATAGAGATAAACTCTGCATAAAATTCATTTAGTGCTTTTATTTCTAATTTAATAGGGATATTGCAATTTTTAATTACAAAACCATAAATTTGGGACAAGGAAGAACAAAAAGACTGATATTTAACAAGAAAATGCTTTTTAAAAACTTCACCGCTTTACAGCTTTGTAACAAAAATGCTTCCAGCTCCTTTAGCACGGCCAATGGGGCATCCTGTTGTTGAAAATGCAAGAAATTACCAAACAATTCCATGGGAGAGAAATCAAATACATAGTATTACAAGCGGGGCAGGAAAACATTATAGTTGTAGATAGAAATATTAAGATAGAAAATTATTTTTATAAAAACTATTAAATTGAATAATCAACAAATGCATACTGTTACATTCCATCTTTTTTATTATTTTGCTTAATAAAGCTTCAGTTTTATTTAAATGTGTAAAATTATGTTTCAATCTTCAAAGAATCATACCTTTTCTACATCTTATTTTTACATTTATTGAAAACATTTAGGAAAGTTAGAAGCTTCTATGACAAACCAAAATACTTTGCATCCAATGCAATTGTGGATTACACTTGATAAAAAGTCAGAGAGAAAAGAGAGGATAAGAGAAAAGAAATCATTTGATAATAAAATTTGGTAAAAGTTTTGTTAGATTATCTGAAGATTTAGGTGAAATCTTATATATAAGTTCCACTGGAAACATACACTAACCACAATGAACGGTTTCATGAAGATTTCTAGGCTTGGATGCTTCTGCCATGGTGATCATCCTTACTCTAAGTCGAATCCTTAGCTTGATGCTAACAGCATAAAAATTGACGTAATCTCTGATTGTCTCTAGACAAGGATGATTTTCCGTCACTAAGGAATACTCAAAGCTCATAATGTTTAGTCCCTATCCTATAACGTGTGATCTATGAATAACTAGAAATTATTATAATGGATGATCTATATTTGATTATTTCTACCATTAAGACATATACCGGCAAATGCATACATAGTTTTTTTATGCCTTGATTAATACATAATAAAACATTTGAATCATTCTCCAAGTCCTATACTACACTGATATATGCTATACGAGACCAAACGAGAGAATATTGCATAGTGCAATACATCACATGTCATGGTGCACTATAATGTTACAAAAATAAATTTTAATTATGAACCTCTTTAAAAAATACAAACAAATTTCATGGTGAAGTATAATGCGTTTGTATTAATTTTAAATTGCGGAACTCTTAGAGATAGACAAATAAAAAATGGCTAAATGGAAACTACATAAACTTTAATAAAATATTGTATTTTATTTACTTCAATATTATCAAAGCCATGGCTTTGATCAAGCTCACTCAATTACCCGATAAATGCTACGTTACATTGAGCGGAACACGAATGATCAGGCTCAAAGCCATCAAATAACTCATTTGAATGTCTTGAAAATTAGTAAAAGCTCCACCCAGGATGTCATCATATCCATCCAATAAAAATATATGATAGGAATCTAGAAATACTAAATTGATTGAACATTTTACTTCTTTAATTAGGAAAATAGACTCGAGGAATATTTGGATTTGTTTCACTAAGATATATTTTCAAACTTAATAGTTTTATTTTATTACTACTATTTTTTTCTATTTCTTCATTCACTTTTCATTATAATTATTAATCCTTATAGCTATTAAGATCATTATTAAATTGCTTTATGAAATAATCAATTCTCTCTCCTATCCCTCTCTCTTCTCCTCTTCCTTTTCTTCTGGTGGGATATCTAGTGATGTAAAAGCCTTCCTCTATCCATTCACTCTATCTCTTCATCAGATAAAGCATCATGTCCCATCACAGTAGAACAAGATATCTCTGCTCGCAATAATGTGAAGCATTTTGCCTCGCATTCAAATCCATCGCCCCACTATAATCCCCATCATCATAGTTGTTGCATTCTTAAGACATATAAGCAGCATAAGTGTCACTGTCATGACCCGGCTATTACATGTCACATTGCATCACATTCGCTTTTCAATAATACATAACTTGTAAAACCCACGAAAACTCTTACACGTTGTAGGTAAACATTATGCTCTTCATGCCTTTCAACAGCCCTCCAAACAGTTGCTCATTATTTTTCCCGTGTCTTAAGCCAACCACATAACTGCACCTTGATTAACGAGTTGCATCACCCCCAACAGCCGATCATTCCCAACGATATTCTAACCTCCACATTCAAACACAAGCACTACCCTACCCATGCCAAACCGTGCATTGCCTCTTGCCTCATGTCAATGAATGCAATTGACTTTTTATCTCTCCTTCCCGCACAATTCATCGTGTTTCTGCACTACGTCACATTTTTCTTCCTCTAAAACACAAAATGAGATGCCCCTTCATCATCCCACGCATATTAAACTTTGCAATCTATGTTCTTGTACCAATGACACGGGGTGCCAAAACACGCCAGTCGGCTGAACCGGCTTACAAACTCTCGTGCAGGTCCAATGGACCGGGCCCAGGCGGGATGATTCGCGCATCCTATAGAGGTTGCGGGACGACCACCCTTCCTTTGGTGCTCTTCTTCGCATAACTTTAATAGCTATTTTTCTGGATATTTCTTGCCTCCCCACCCCTTCCTTTTGTGTGAAAGTTACCTTATTTATTTATTTCCTTTTCTTATCCGAAGGGAGTCTATAAATTGTTGTTTTCTGATTGTAAGGTTCAGTTTTGGCTGTGTTTGCTTTCAGATTTTAGATGTGGAGATTTTTCCCTCTTATTAGGGTTGTATTCGATGAAAGGTGGTGCTCTTATCGTATCCAGCTCCAAGGTGATGTTGTATCCTTCCAATTTCTTCCCATCTTCTACCCGACCCCTTCTCCCACTCCTTCAGTAGCCACAGACCACCCCCATCTTCCTACAACAATTCTACCACCACCCATACTGCCACCGCAACCTGTTGCCCAGCCATTCAGTCCCCCCATTCCAGCACCTGTACCCCCTCTCCCTACAACCACCTAGGTTGCCCAGCGCTCCAAGCCATCTGCCTGCATCCCACCATCCCTTCTCTGTTGTAATCCTTGTTGTCCATCCCACCTACAACCCATCAAACACTGTTCCACCCGTCCTTACTCACCTTTCCTTGCCACCACGTCAACACCACAACCGCCTTCGAATCTCCTCCAGCCCTATCGGAAATTAGTCTATTATATGTACTAATAAAGTTTGTTTGTGCGTTGCCGCTAATTTCCTACCTAGTTCCAGCGTCATTTGGTATCAGAGCTAGCCCCAACCCTAGTCTTATCCTAGGTTTCCTAGCATCCTCCTGCACCTAATTCACCTCCATCAAATTTTTTTTCCTTCAATTCCTAACCCTAGTCATGACACCGCGTAGAGACACATTAGACTCGACTCAAAAAGAAATTCAACAAAAAAACTCGTCATCTGCAATGGAGATTAACAGAGCTGAATGATGAGAACTAGAACGAGATTACCTTCAACTATGATTTGGAGGGTCAAAGGGAAGACAAAGACGGGGATTTAAATTTATTCCACAGAGAAGATCACAGTGACAAGGAATATCGACCACGCCGTTTTGGAATCCCATATCAAAGGAGGTCTAGAGAAGAGGTCACTTATGGAGGTCAGCGGAACTTTGGCATCAAGATGGACCTCCCAAAATTTGGAGGTATGGACCCGATGAATTTATCAACTAGTTGCAATCAATTTAACGTATTTCAAGAATAAAGAAGTATCAAAGGACCAACGAGTCAAGCTACCTGCCATTAAACTAAGAAAAATGTCTCTATATGGTAGGAAAATCTACAAAGACAGAAAAAGAGAATGCAGTGAGAAGATAACTACGTGAGAGAAGATGAAGAAGGCAATGCAGAAGCCATCACAATATTACGAGTACATGTTCCTAAAACTCTATGAGTTACAGCAACGGGATCTCTCAATTGAGAAGTTCACAGCCCAGTTAGACCACTTGCAGCTGAAGTGCGAGCTAACAAAGCCAGAGGAGCATATCGTAGCCAGATACCTCGAGAGTCTGAAGCTTGCCATTAGAAATGGGGTATAGCTACAACCATACTAGACGTTGGGGGATGTCCAGACACTAGCCTTTAAGGTGGAGAAGCAGTAGAAGCAAAGCAGGCAACAGTCGTCCTTCAGACAACCATTTTCAACTGTCACATGAAGTGTTTACAACCGATAAGGATGCCTCGAGAGGAAATAACAAAAATCGGACAGAGAACTGAAAAAGCATATCAAAGTGGGAGGAAGCCAGAAAAAGGTAGCTCGTCCAATAAAGTGTAGGCCAGAAAGTGTTGCATGAGTCACTGCTATGGTCACATAGCCTCTAGCTGCCCAACAAGTCGGATTGTCACACCCACAGATCAGAGCATCCTCAAGGAGGTCGATGAGGAGTCAGATGATAGTCCAGAAGAAGAGTTTCAGCTCCACAGAGATGAGGGGAAAGCATTAGTCGTTCGGCGAGTATTGTCGTCTGAACTAAAATGGGACTAATTATGGTTAAGGCATAGTATATTTCGGACCAAGTGCACCATCAAGGGCAAGGTCTACAACCTGATAATCGACAATGGGAGTTGCAAGAATGTGGTGTGAGAGCTCATGGTGAGAAAGTTGGGACTGGACATGCAGCAGCATCTACACGATTAAAAAAGGTAAATGGGATACAGGTAGATAAGCAATGCCTAGTTGACTTCTCCATCGGAGACCAGTGACAGAAACAAGTATGGTGTGACATAATTCCTTTAGACGCGTGTCGCATTCTGTTGGATAAGCCTTGACATTGTGTTTGCAAAACTCAACACGAAAGTTTCAAGAACACTTATTCTTTCAGAAAAGATGGAAAATGTATCATTTTGCTACCAATTAAAGATACGAAAGGCAGGAGCAATACAGAGGCAACATTAGTTCCTTGGACTTTGCTGTAATCAGTTAGAGATGCCCCCATAACACTAGCATTAGTCCTCCTAGAATGAAGCGAGGAGGACAAGGAGGTAAAAGACTACTGCAACCAGTACTAAAAGACTATCTTAAATGTGTATTTTGCATTAATAAATCAAAAAGGTAAAAGAAAAAAACAATGCATGTATACATCTCTGATGTACAAAAGTGATCCTAATCATCTACAAGTACAGAAGAGAGTTCTTTATCTTCATCTACAAGCATCAAAACAAAAGAACTACTGAGAGCGTGCTTAGCACAAAAATGAGCTGCCCTACTACATTCCTTTGGATGCATAAAAAACAAAACTTGCTTAAAATTTAAGAGAAAAGCTACATCTGATGCTTCGGCGAGCCTTTGGTTCCAAATCTCCCTTTTCATGGTGGATCTCAAAAAGGGTAACTTAGGCGCTCTTGCTAGCATTACCAGACTTCAACCAGCTTTTCAAGGTAGAATGTGATACCTCCAGAGTGGGAACAGGAGCAGCACTGAGCCAGGGAGAACATCCTATAGCCATTTTTAGTAAAAAGTTGAATGAGTCTAAAAGAAAATACTTAACTTACGACAAAGAATTCTACGCCATGGTAAGTGCGCTAGAGCATTTGAATTATTACATATTGACGAACTAATTCACACTTTTTTAAGGCGAGGTCCTAAAATTCCTCAACAGCCAGAGCAAATTGAAGGGTCGACACCCCACCTGGGTGAAATTTCTAGCCTCACTCCAGTTTGTGTTTAAGCACAAGGCGGATAACCAGAACTACCTAGTAGATGCACTAACTCGTTGACATTTATTGATCACATCCATACAGGCAGTCCGTGTTGTGGGCTTCGAGGTCATAAAAGATCTAAATGAAGCAGACGAAGATTTCGGATACATCTGGGTAAAATGTCAGAAGAAGCTAGCAAAGAAGTATTACCAAGCAGATGGATACTTGTTCCACTAGAGTCAAAGTCAGTTGTGCGTTCAAATGTACAATTTTAAATATTGCTTGAAGTTCTATTTATTAAATTTTATCTACTTTTTCAAATTTATAGTATCAAGATTTACATACATTCCACTTCATTCTCAATTATTTGCACATCCAACAGATAAACTTCAATTTTTAAATATATGCCAACTTACACATACATGAAAGTGTATTTTATTTTTTGAAATTAATGTTAATAAACAATAAAAGCTCCATTAAAGTAACATTAAAAAAAAGCTCACATGTTTTCTATAATCCAACTTTTATTTTATTTTTAAATGCAAATTGAATTTGAATTCAAAGTGAGGATTTAAGTACCCAAAATCGTTTATTAGTTCTAGATTTTATGATAAAAAGTTGTAAAATAAAGAATACTATAACTCATCATCATAGAATGAGATGGGGGAACCTAAATAACACAAATAAAGTTAATTTTATGAGTAAAATTCAATATTTCAAAATTTGTGATGTTTATGAAGAAGCAAGTGTTATGTGGGGATAAAGTAACCAATACTATTAAACAAATAGCAAAAAAATGTGCTTGCAGAATCAAAAGAAAAAAAATTTTATGAATTAAAATAATTGGTGGTTGAATAATAATGTGCAAGAAAAAATAAAATATAAGAAGTTCTGTTAAAAAAATTGGTTTAAATGTAAAATCTTAGAGAATTGTCAAAAATATCAATCGGTCTGCAGGGAGTCTAAAAGAAAAATCTGTGACGCTAAAAATTTTTTAATTGAAGTTCTTGGGGCTTTAATAAAAAAATTAGATACTAAGGAGGGTAAAAAATATATGTATAAGCAAGCCAAACAAAGAGAAAAGAAAAATAAAAATTTAACTCAAGTAAAGTGCATAAAAAATGATAATCAAAATGTGTTTTTTTTAGAAAAAGATATTCAACATAGGTGGGTGAATTATTTTGGTAAATTTTTTAATGAAGTTTCTAAAAATACGATCGAGCTAAGTGATCTAAATAGTTAATAAAAATAAAGCTTCTCATTTTTATCGTCACATTAGTAAAAAATAAGTCGAGTATGCTTTAAAGAACATCAAGGGTGGAAAGTCTGTAGGACTTGATGATATGACTTGATGATATCTGTAGGACTTGATGATATCTCAATTGAAGTGTGAAAATATATAAGAGATTTGGGAGTTTCTTGGCTTACTAAACTCTTTAATATTATTTTAAAAACTAAAAAGATGTCTGAGGAGTGAAGAAGAGTATTAAGGAAGAGTATTTTGGTCCCATTTTTTAAGAATAAAGAGGATGCACAAGAGTGTGTCAATTATAGAGGTATTAAGTAGATGCGTCATACTTTAAAATTATAGGAGAGGATAATTGAACATAAGTTAAGAAGTATTACAAAAATTTCTTATAATCAGTTTGGATTTATGTCGGGCAGGTCTACTATGAAAGCTACAAATATATTGAGAGGTTTGATGGAGAAGTTCAGAGATAATAAGGAAGATCTACATTTAATTTTTTTTTTATTTAGAAAAAGCTTACGATAAGGTTCCAAGAGGTATCCTTTGGAGAGTTCTTGAGAAGAAAGGTGTTGATATGACTTATATTCAAGTCATTAAAGATATGTATGCAAGAGTTGTTACTTGTGTTTGAATTGAAGGAAGATTGACCAAACATTTTCCTATTTCTGTGGATTACATCAGGGATCAGTTTTAAGCCCATATATTTTTGCTTTAGTAATAGATTTTCCTACTGGAAATTTACAGGAGAAAGTACCTTAGTGTATGTTTTTTGTTGATTATATCCTTCTCGTGAATAAAAAAAGAGAAAAAGCTCAGAAAAAACTTGAATTATGGAGCTCTACATTGCAGTCTAAAGGCCTTCATTTGAGTAGAACTAAAACTGAATACATAGAATATAATTTTAGTAGTAGTAGTTCTAGTGACAAAAGTATAACTTTGGGTGACCAAATTATTAAAAGGTGTGAACGATTTAGATATCTCGGGTCTATTGTTGGTGATATAGAAGGGGAGGAAAATAGTAGAATTCAAGTTGGTTGGTTGAAGTGGAGGAATGCTTCGGGCCTTTCGTGTGATAAAAAAGTACCGCTTAGATTGAAAGGAAAAATTAATAAAAGGGCGGTGAGACCTGCAATGCTCTATGACGTTGAATGTTCGCCTTTAAAAGAGAAGCATAATACTAAGTTAAGTGTTGCTGAGAAGATAATGATTAGGTGGATGTGTGGCTTTACACAGAGACAAAATGCGAAATGATTATATTCATAATAAAGTTGGTGTAGCTCCAGTGAAAGACAAAATTAAAGAAAGTCGTCATAGATGGTTTGGTCACATTAAACATTGACCATCTGATGATCCGATTAGGAGGATAGATGTTTTAGATTCGACTTATGTTAAGAAAGGCAGAGGTAGACCTAGGAAGATATAAGCTTATTGTATAAAAAAGATCTTAATTTACTAGAACTATCTTAATTTACTAGAACTAAATGATGAAAATAGGACACAATAGAGAAAAAGGATTCATGTAGCTGACCCCACGTGGTGTGATTACGGTTTTAATGTTGTCGCAAATTGAATGTGAATTTTCTTGAGAACACAAATTTAATTTGTATTTTCAATCATTTTATTTTTCTAATTTAAAGTATACATAATCTGAAATGTCTTTCACAAAAAATTTTAATTAAATGAGTTGTTAATTTTATTTTCATTTTAATCATTCTTTTTTTTAATTAACTAATTCATTACTTTTTTTCTTAAAATTTAAAATAAGTTTACATGTTTAAAAACTTAATTTAT
>NW_018252054.1:47806-100306 GCF_001263595.1 Phalaenopsis equestris | reverse complement strand
ATTCAAGTGTTGATTTCATTAGAAATTTTTATTGTAAACTTAGGTGCTGGCACAAAAGCAAATTTTAATTCAATCGTAGATTGCTGTTCAAATTCAATTGGAGATTTGACTATTAACTTATTATAGTGGAGAACTTAATCATCATTAGAGAGTTTCTTGTGATTTTTTATATGTTCTTGTGATTTTTTATATCCTCAATATAATTAATCTCAATTGCAAGTAGATTTAATAATTCCAAATTAGGTGGTTTGTATTGGGATTGATTTTGATGGTTGTGTGAGAATTAGAGGTGGTAGTGTTTTATAATATTATGTTAGAGTTTGGACAGATTGTGGCAAGAGTTAATATTACTGGGATGGTATGTTGGGGCTATGGTTATGAAATGTTTTAAGAAAGGGGAAGCTTTTCTGCCACCTTCCTTCTCATTTTGGCATGTAATCAAATTGAAATCATGCCCAATCATCCAAACCTCCATAGTCATGGAACTAATGTTTTTCATTTTCTCCCAATCCTTTAATCCCTTGTGCAACCTGCATACACAAATGTAACAAAACAAGCAGAATCCTATATCTCCAACTTCATATGTATAAATTTAGGGTAATCTAGCAAGAGATGAGCAGTCCATTCTCCATCCATAGGAACCATATTTTGTTGTTGTTGTTGTTAGAGATGTAATTGAACTTTCTCATCTTTCTAACATACTTATGTTTTTGTGCTCCACAATTGGTTCCAAAATTGGATTACATTGCAGTCTATGGAATCTTATAAGGTTTCTTAGTCTCCTAGAGGTATCAGGATCAATAATACCTCTATTATTTTGAATAGTTGTTGAAACATTAGGGAAGGACTTGCTTTCTATAATGATTTTACGGGAAGATTTGTCAACCAGTAACTTTGAACGCCAGATATCTGATTCTTTAGAATATGAAATGTTTGCCTAGAAAAACAACATATAAATTACTCTGTTTTGGATGATCCTCAGCAAGCTAAAAATATCATTCCCGGAAATGCTAATATTTGAAGCCTTTTCCCAAGAGGCCCAGATTCACCTTCAGTCTGGTCTTCCACTAAATAGCAATAGAAATAAAACTATTAACACCATTGTCTCCTGAAGGGAAACTTCCTTTTTGCCTTTTTAACAAGAGTTCAGGAATCAGAAGGCAAACCTAGCTGCAATGTCTCCGTCATTTATGTAAATGATAAAACAAATTCATTCAAGCCTGAATAGATGGAATGCATGCATTCTTGCGACTTGGTAACTCAGTTTAACTTTTTTTCCTAACTCTCTTTATTTGGCAGGGTTTTTTCATCTATCTGCTATAGTTTCTTAGCAACCCTTTATTAAACTGAACAGTTTTCTTAGTTAAAATTCGCCTCTCATTTTCTTTTGGGAAGATTTACATAATACAACTTAATTCTTATGTATATACATATATGATACCTAAACTTAACTTTTTACATATATGACACCTTTTCTATGCATGCAAAGGTGCATTTCACTTTTTAAAAGAGAAAACGGTGATATTTTTCATGTGATATGAATGATTTGGGTGGTATTAATGGATTAATTAGTATATTTTATTGATGCCATATAGATAAATTATCGGATTATGGCATAAATTTATATTAAAACCATTTAATATTGTAATTTATGACACAAATATGTCATTCTAATTCTTTATTAATGTGTATTTAGTATATGTTAATTTTTTATAAAATAGATACAATATATTTTATAATATATATTAGTTTTTATATGTTATTGATGTCATATGTATAATTTATTAGATTATTGCAAAAATAGGTAATTAATACATTTAATATGTTAATTTATGATACAAATGTATTATTTTACTCTTGTAATTTATGTTTAATTTATAGATGGTGATGTCATTAGTAGAATTCAAGTTGGATGGTTGAAGATGTTATACAAATGAAAATTCACATCTTTGTCATGTATCAAGTAGAACCATGGATACAAGTGATGTAATTGAAATAACTGGAAAGGTAGTATGGTCAAATAAAAAAGAACAAATTTTCATTCAAATAATGGAGAATGAAGTCAATAATGTGAATAGGCAAACAACAGCTTTCAGTCTAGCTGCATGGTCACGTATTATGCAATGACTTGAATCATCTACAAAAAAAATACAAGCAAGAACAATTGAAACATCTGAAAAATAAGTTCAATACGCTTGGAACTTGTAGAAGAGAATTTTCAAGCTTAATGAAAGAGACCGGAATTGGTTATAACGCAACCACAAGTCAAGTGATTGCATCTAAAAATGTATAGGCTAAATTATATAAGATATCAATTTCATATTATATTTAATCCAAAATTTATATTTTATTATTCACACATTTTTGTTAATCATACTATTCATTTACCAATATGTAGGTCAATAAAAGTGCAAAAATATTTCAGAAAAAAAATGCCCAATGTACGAGTATCTCTGTCGTATTTAAAGTGACACAACTGCAACGAGAACTCTGTAGCATCTTTCTACTAGAATCCCTTCAGACACTGAGGAAGAAGATGAAATTGGAGTAACTGAAACAAAAACTTGTGGAGGAGAAGAATAAAGGAAAATTATCAATTCAACCTGCAAAGAAGACGACAATTTTAGATGTGATTGCCTCTACACTTCAAGTTTTAATTGAGAGTTCAAAAGGAAGGGCTAATATGATAGAGAAGAATTTATGCACCTCAACTAGATCTTTTAATGAGAGCTCTGAATTTTTGTTGGTTAAATGTATGAAGTTTCTAAATTCAATAGAAGATCAAGATGACATTAATTACTCAAAAGCTTTACATATGTTCCAAGAAGATGCAATATGAATGAAGGTGTTTCTTGAGATGCCTGATAGCAGAAGAAAATGTTGGATTATTAATCTGAAATGACTTGTTAATCATGATGAACCCTATGAGGCCTCCTTAGCATATGTGTTTGTGTTTTAAATGTGCCATGCTTGTTTGCTTTTCACTATCATTATTGTTGTTGAACATTCTATCAGCATTTGTTATGATTATGATGCATGCTTGTGATATTAAAAGCTTGTGATGGATGTGTTGATACATTGCCAATGTTCAAATGAATTGTTCTACGAGAGATCTACTTTTCTCTTCGAAATGAAAAAGAGCATTGTGATTTTCTATCTTTAAGATTTCTTGTATGAGATATATTTCTCAAATTTTTATTTTGTATGATTTACATTGTTATCAATTTGTAACGTAGGTAAACATTATATGAACCCAATATCAGATATTAAAAGTGATGTTGAAGAAGAACTTGAACTAGCAATCACTCTTATTTGTGTTGATGATTAGGATAAACATTATTTAACAAAAGAACCATGTCGAATTTCTACTCTTCAAGTTCATGAGTATGTAATTGAAAATACTGCGAGGACATCCCATACGTTGCTTTGAAAATTATAAAATGGAACCTAAAGTTTTTCATTAACTTATATAGCTTTTTGAAGCGTCAAAATCTTATGGACTCAAAATGGCTGACCGTAGAGAAATAACTTGTAATTTTTATGTTTATTTTATCACATAATGAATGCCTAAGAGTACTTGCTTAACTTTTTCAGCATTCATTGAAGACAATCTCATGGCATTTCATAAAACCTTTGAATGCAATTTATCACTTGGGAATTGAGATTATTATTCCACCATCATTTGAGATGATTCTTCCTGAGATTCAGTGTAATCCAAAGTACTATTTTTTTAGATATGTTAAGATATTTTTTGGAGAAGATGCGAGTGTAGTCTTCGGGCACGGTTAACTGAATTAAAACATGTATCACATCCAAGAGCCCCACTTTCCACTTTCCTACTAATTTGAGACCATCAAAAATTTGCTTGATAACCTCCATAGGTGGGTTTCCCCACTGAAATTTCCCAATTAGAGCAAATTAGAATTTGTTAGTCAGGGTTAAAATTTCTGACTCAGAGAAAAAAGTGTTGGCTTACCTCCCTTTTCGCTTGCATTCTTAATAAAAGGGCAGTTACCTATACCATCACAATTCTCCTTATAACTTGAGGGGAAGACAATTGTCATCTCCCCAGGAGGATTACCCACAACGTGGGCAAAAGAGATTTTGTCAGGTTCAACCGAAGAAGAAGAAAGCTCTATCACAATAGCAAAGAAGCCCTGCAAGTCGAGCAGAGGGCTGAAGTGGTCAAGGCGTAGCTGCGCAGCAGAATATAGGAACCGCAGACCGCAGATGACAGATGCGAATAAGTTGCAGCTCGACAGAGTCCAAACCGAAGCCGTGCAGAAAAGAAACCATGGCACGAAGGAGGACACGACTCCGCAGAAGCGAATACGCCTAAGCAGGAAGACGCCGCAAAAGCAGAAAAGAACCGCGACGAGAAAGAGAATACGAAGATCGCAAAGGAGCGCAAAGTCCTTCGTCGTATTTTTAAAAAAGTTAAAAAATATTCAACTAAATATGTTTTATATTTTTTTTATTTTTAAAAACAGATAAATCATAACAGTATCAAACACATTTTCTATAAATATAAAACAGAAAACAAATATGTAACAATAAAAACAAAAACAAAAACAAAAAATAAAAAAGTGATCCCAAGCAAACCCTAAGAAAATAGTTCACCTTCCAATGATGCTCATTTTTTATCAAAAGAGACATGATTGTTAGGGAGTTTTCCTTGCACTCTCTTAAAAGTTGTCATTTGCTCTCAATTTCTAATAAAATAGGAAGTTTTCCATAAACTTTCTTATGTGTTAGACATAAGCTCCTAACTTTTAATAAAATAATCCATTCCAGTATCTTTTTTTTATTATACTACATTTTTTATAATTCATTCGCATGATGTATATGTTGGCATAGAAAAATTGAGCGTTATCATTACTACGAAAATTATAGAACATATTCATCCTAATGTTTAGGCAACTCTACCGAATATGCTCTCTGCATTTTACATACAATAGAATCTATCACAACCTCAAAGCTTTATAGCATTTATAGAAAACTAGTGTGATACTCGAGAGTTAACTCAAATCATAATGGAAAAGCAAATATTATTGTTGAAAACTAAGAGGTGTTACAACAAAGACTCTTAAAACAAGAATAAAGTGACAAAAAAAACTAATTGCCCATGGGGTGAGTACAGGAAGGTGGTGGGTTGCGGCTGGACAGTGGCTAGGTTGGTTGTTTTGGGAGAGGCAGCCAACAATAGAGGGATGATGGGGTTACGGCGGCAAAGGGAAGGTTAGGGGAATGTGGCACCAAGTAGGAAGGTGGGCAGGGGTTGCAGCAGTAATTAGATAGGTTTATGGGAATTGTAACACAAGTGAAGGGGAAGGAGAGTTGGCCTTCGGCAAGAGGGGGCCGACTAAGAGCAGGCTACAGCAAGCCTACATCTGGATTGTGGAATAGGCGATTGGAAGGAGGCTAGTGACTGGATGGCGAAGTTGATGGCTAGAGCATAAGGTACAGGACATAGGCGGCAACAAAAGAATGCTAAGAGGTTGGCGGCTAAGAGCAGAGAGGTGCAAGAGATGTAGGCAGCAGCAAGGAGAAGGTCGGGAGATTGGGATAAGCAAAGATAATCACCACTTTGAACCAGAATACATCCGAAGCACTATCTGTCCTCATATACAGCCCAAGAGGAGAAATTAGTTGTCATCAGCAAGCAGGAAAGAAATCTGAAAACAGAAAATGTCCTAGAACAAGTAAAAAAATGCATATAAATAGACTAAGTAAAATAGGAGGGGCCCCATCCACTTGGGTGGCAATCGCAAATCCTATGAGGACTAGCTAGCCTTCCTAATCCCCCATTTCCACCCTGAACTGACTAAACCAGTTCGGTTGGACAGCCCCACATCATGGTGCATTTTAGTTTTGCATTGCCTTTAACTTTCAAGATCAATCGAATAATATTTTCAACGTTAAGCATTATTACCCTATAAGTATCTTCAGTATTACTTTCTAGAAATCAATTTTTTGTACCGAGAGGGGGCTCTTATAACATCAATCTCATCATAATTTATGATCAGAACCCACAATATAAGAATGAGCAAATATTACCTTATTTTACTAAGAGATATGCATAAATGAAATTATTAAATTAATTTTACCATGGCTTATTTTCTAACTTACTACATTTATTTCATTAAACTAATTTATGTGTTTATTATGTTTCTTTATTTCCTTGTAATCCTAGGCTTCCTTCGATCACAAATAAGTCTCGTGGGGCTAAGTTGAGATCATTATTGATTAGTTTGATGAAATAATTGGCTGAATGCTTGATTTATCTAAAAGAAACCCATGCTTTTTTTAGGAAATAAATGAAGGGCTATTTGTGAAGTTTTCCAAAAATTCTTTAACATAGAATATAAAAACAAAAACACTAAAGATAGATAAAGCCACTGAAAAATTTTACAGTAGAATTAAATTCTTAGAAAGATGCAACAGTACAACAATAATAGACACGAGAAACTTTGAACAAGCATCAACAAAACATAACATTAAGGTACTATGCCAAAATATATGACGAAACATTTAATCTCAAAACAACAAACAAGAGTGCTTGATCTCAAGTAAAACTAGAAGTGTTGAACAAACCAGGACAAAAAAGTGAGATGACTTGGATTATTAAAATTGGTTGCTACTACCACAAAACAAAGGGAAACATAGACATTAAAGTGATAAATGTGATTTGAAGACCTGGAGATTAAGCTTACAAGTATCATTTAAAACAGACGGCTATTCAAGAGTGTTCAGGGATTTTTATAAGCAAACATGTATAATTTCTAGCAGGTGAAATCGAATAAAAATAAAAGTGAAACAATCAAAGTGAAATGCATCAATATTCGTTGAAGGACGTATTAGATGTCAAAAAGAGACCCCATTACTATGGATTCAATTCTAAATAGACTAGGCAAAAAACTTAAATTACCTGGAGAAGAAAAAACAACCTGCAAACCATTTTTTGAAGAGTTCTCCTTTTATAGGAGAATAGCACAAAAGAAAACTAATAGGCCAACAGATTAAAAATAAAGCAATACAAAATCGCCAAAATCATAAACAAAAAAATTCAAATAAAAAAATCGCACTGAGTTAAGCTAGATAGAACAAAGGCAAAGGTCCTCAAAAAAACTCTCAATGGACTTGAGGCTATGTATGATATAATAACAACAAATTCGAAAATGATAACTTACTAAAATCAAAAAAAAATTTTGATATAAAAATTTGCTAATTAATTACCTTGTATGCAACTGCAAGTGAAGTGACCGACTCCTGTATAGTAAGACGGAGAGATTGGTCTTCCAATTTCAATGATGTGAACAGTCGAACAGCCATATCGATTTTGTCCCTGCTTGAGAAATAAATATAATATAATGCAAAGTTGTTTTCATGATTCATGCATTTGACCTCCCAATCACATCATAGGCAAGTTAAGCGTTGCAACAACATTACTATAAATACAGTAGTAAAATCATCATTAGCATCATTCCAACTATTTGAGGTCAGCTTTATGATTTAACATTCTCAAATTGTTCCATTAGAATGATGCATGAGTACTTAAACCAAACCTGTATTTTTTTTTCTCAACTATCATAGATCAACCAATTTTTCCTTTTTAATTTGTCAAGTTTATTTTTGTCTACATGCCATATTGGTGCATCTTCTACAATACATAGTGCAAGTCAAATCAGCTACGTCTATGTTCAGCTACCTTAATAAAATACTAGTCTCATTGTCCCTCTAAGAAAATTATTTCATAATCTAATCTAACCATGAAATCATCTTAGTATTCTCATTTTTTTATGCCAATATTGACAATTAGTTATTTATCACCCAAACGTCAATCCACATAGCATAGCCAAAATGCAATTTTATAATTTTTGGCAGTAAACCTCCGTCAAATTCTCTTATCGTACAATACTTTTGGGGCACTCTTCAATTTTAGACACCCAACTTTGACTCTGCAAGGTATATCATCATTCTTCTAAACAATAGTCCCAAAATACTTAATCCTAGCACACAACATATCACTTTGTCTACTAGCAACATTGGCTGCTAATTATAAGCCTTTATCTTCTATATAGTTTGTTTAATGTTCATTTTTTTTTTACTAATTTCAGTATATATCCCATCAACTAGAACTATGTCATCAACAAAATATATAATAAAAAATTATATCACTTCCAAAATTCTTTGCTAGCACCTTTATAAATAATCCAATAAAACAAGAACTTAATGTTAATCCCTGATGTAATCCTACTATGAATAGAGCACTTTAATCACTCCACAATTACTTATACACTAGTTAATATCCCATCCTACAAATCTTTAATAACTTTAATATACCTTTAACATAAATCCTTTCTTTAATACACACCAAATCAATTCTCAAGCTTTTAAAATTTTAGCTTCCATTTAATCAATATAAATCTCAAGCATCTGCATATAATAACATCTAAAGAGCGTAGTTTTTTTTTTTTTTAATAACCTTTTCCCCCCTAATAAATACAGCCCTAAAATGTATGCAAACATTCTCCTAAAATTGCATTGAAAAATCTATAACTATTTTTCTTTCCTTAATGCAAAGAGAAGAATTCTTATGATTTAGTGACTACAATTTTCAAACTGAGTGTATTTCTTATTTCCTGAAGTATGTGTTCTCTCTTGCAACATATCATTTTATTATAAATTAAATATAGTTTCGCCCGTCGCATTTCCATATTCTATTCCATACCATGAATTCTGCTATGGCCATCATATTAAAATCTTATGTCTATTTAGGTCAGCCTCAATAATTACTGTGTGCATATCACTTGCACCAGCACTCTCTATTCAAGAATTTATAAATATATAATTATATTGGAAAAAACTTCATAAATTTATGAAGGCATGTCTTCTTCCTTGTATTCCATGAAATTGTTGAAAGATCCATAAAAGAGAGTTTTTTATCTCAATGGTGCCCGAGTGTAGGGTTAATTATATTTTTTACTCGTATAACAATCACGATATATGAGTGTACTATTTTTTATGATGTCACTTAATTGCACTTGTTTGATGTATTACCTAAACAAACTCATTTCATATTTATGTTGTGAGATATATTTTTGTTTATGTGGTTTGCAAGCGGAGTTTGATTTTAATCCCAAATTTGAGTGACGAAAACTATAGGTTTGCTATTTCTCCTTTCGGTATTCTTCGACGAGCATCCCAGTGAATGTGAGAAATGTTGAAGAGAAGGATTTCGGTGATTTAGAGTGATTTTTTTTGTCGGGTCGGATAAGGAAGAGAGAGCGTGGAGCGAGTCTGGTAAGTTTTCTTTGTATGTGAAGAAAAAACTTATGTGAGTTCTTTGTAAAATCTTCTGAATTTCATAGTACAAATTTTGGTGGTGTGGCTCTATTGTTTTTTCTCATTCTTGAATTTTTCTGAGTAAATTCTCGTGAACTTTTATAATTGCTTTCATTCTACTTTCTTAACTTTTTTGTTCCGGATTTCTCGAATCCTATGATTCTATTCCGCAGTGAATTAGAAGGTGACTCTTTCACAGCAGTTTCCTTAACAAACTGGTATCATAGAGGGGTTCGATTCGAGTGAGAATAATGGCCGAAGAAGCAAGGTTCAAAGTAGATAACTTCAATGGGACGAACTTTGCTTTCTAGAAAATATAGGGAGAGGATTTGTTGTATCAAAAAAAATTATATTTATCACTACAAGTAATCATAAAGAAGCCTGAGTCTATGCCTATGGAGGAATGGAAAGTGTTGAATTCGAACGACACTGGGTTTGATCAGGTTGACACTTCCCTCATCTGTTGCATTCCACATTGTGAATAAGAAAACTATGGTAGATCTCACGGCGACACTGGTCAAGATCTATGAAAAAACTTCTACTTCCAATAAGGTTTTCCTGATGAAGAAGTTATTCAACATGAAAATGGTAGAAGGAAATTTAGTGGCAGAGCATCCCAATAACTTCAACACTGTGACAAGCTAGTTGTATTTTATGGGGATCAAGTTTGATTATGAGGTCAGAGCACTACTGATACTATCCTCATTGTCGGAAAGCAAAAATGGTTGGATAACGGCGGTGAATAACTCTTCAAGGACTTCAAAGTTGAACTTTGATGACAACGTGGGTCTAGTGCTGATCGAAGAAGTTTGTAAAAAAGCAGTGAATGGTGAATCTTCAGATTCTGCATTGAATGTTGATAACAGAAGAAAGAATCTGAGCAGAAATACAAGCAAAGGCAGATCCAAGTTCAAGAAAGGAAAGCCCAATTCAAACAAAGGAAAATGCTGGAACTACGGTAAGAAAGGGCAATTCAAGAAGGATTGCAAAACTCCAAGGAAAGTTTGGGATAGATAGGAAAGCAGTTTCTCTACTAATGTTTTCAATTGTGAAATCCAAAGTGACTCTCTGGTGTTATCCCTAGCCAGCACTGAATCATGAATAGTGGATTCAAGTGCCTCTATACATGCTTGCACAAATAAAGAGGTATTTAAAAACTAATATCCTATTTAAGGCCAACAGTATAGTTGGAACGGGTGGTGTTGATATCTAATTGCTTAATGGAATAGCCTAGATGCTTAATGAAGTCAGGACATGCTCCTAGCCTGAAGAGAAATCTCATCTTCGTGAGCCAGCTAGCAAATTCAAGACTCATGACTACATTTACAAGTGATTCGTGGAAGGTGAACAGGGCGGCATTGATGATGCCTCGGGGCAACATTAAAAGCACCCTTTATCTGATCAATGAAATGATTGATTTCATTGATGTGGTTGGAATAAGAGTGGATGCAGATCTATAGTATCGTAGGCTTGGCCATGTGAGCGAGAAATGTATGAAGTCCTTACTTTTAAATAATAAACTTCAGGGTCTGAAATCAATTGATCTGGATTTCTATAAAGATTGTATATATGGCAAGCAGAAGAAAGTTGTTTTCTCCAAGATGAGGCCAGTGGTGAAATCAAAGAAACTGGAATTAGTGCATACTGATATATGAGGTCCTAATCCAGTTCATTCCATCGGAGACTCTCGATCTTTTGTCACATTCATTGTTGACCACACAAGAAAGGTATGTGTTTATTTCTTAAAGTAGAAATTTGATGTATTTGAAGTCTTTAAGAAATGGAAGGCTGTGGCGGAAAATGAGACAAGCTTGAAGCTGAAGTGTCTCAAATCAAATAATGGGGGTGAGTATCGTGATCAGAACTTAAAAAATTTTTGTACTACAGAGGAGGTCAGGCATGAGCTCACTGTCCTAAGGACACTGCAACGGAATGGTGTGGTTGAGCGCATGAACAGAACAATCACAGAGCGTACTAAAAACATGAGGTTGCATGCATGCTTACCAAAACAGTTTTGGGCTAAAGCAGTTAATACAATAGTTTATCTGATACATTTTAAACCATCAGCACCTTTGAAGGAACACCTACTTAAAGAAGTCTGGAGTGACAAAAATGTATGTTTATCTCATTTAAGAGTATTTGAGTGTTCAGCATATGTGCATGTTCATTGAGGGTGCAGAAGCAAGTTTAACTCAAAATCAGTCAAGTGCATAGTTTGGGTACAACTTCTGAGAATCAAAAATTTATCAGGAGCAGAGACGTCACATCAATGAAATGGAGATGCACGATAACAGGATTAGAACTCAGGATATTCCTTCAGCTACTTTTGAAAAAACCAAATATATGAAGATAGAATATACTGGTTATTAGAAAAATGGAGAACTAACAAGTGCTCAACAAGAAGAAGCATTGAAAGTTCCTCAGTCACCTGCTACAGATGTCCAATGATCCAGCAGAGTGAAACAACACATACAAAGGTATTTCCTTCATTACACTTTTTATTATTAACTGATTGAGATGAACTAGATTGCTTTGAGGAGGCCACTCAAATTAATGATTCAAGAAAGTGGGAGCTTGTCATGGATGAAGAAATGCAATTTTTGGAGTCAACTCAGACTTGGGATTTGATGGTACAACTAAATGGAAAATAAGCACTGCACAATAACTGAGTTTACAGGCTGAAAGAATAGTTAGGTGGTAGCAAACGCTACAAGGTAAGACTTGTTGTAAAAGTTTTCTAACAGAGGGAAGGAGTGGATTACTCAGAGAACTTCTCCCCCAGTGGTGAAGATTACTACTGTAAGGGTTGTGTTGAATCTAATAGCAGTGAAAGAAATACATCTGAAGTATATGGATGTAAAAACAACTTTTTTACATAAAGATTTGGAAGAGGAGTTGTACATGGTGCTACCAAAAGGTTACAAGATTCCAGGCAAAGAAGGTTTGGACTACAGATTGAAGAAGAGCTTTTATAGCTTGAAGAAGACCCCGAGACAGTGGTACATAAGTTTTAGCAGGTTCATGTCAAATAATGGAAGTGCAGGGATCAGTCTACAGAATTTTGTAGATTCAGATCTGGAATGAGATGTAGACAGTACGAGAAGTACAACGGAATATATCTTCGAATTGGGGAACGGTGAGTTGGGTTTCCAGGTTGTAGAAAATTGTTGTACTTTCAACTACGGAGACAGAATATGTTGTTATCATTGACGCCAACAAAGAGATGATTTGGCTACAGAATTTCATGCCAGAATTGGGGAAGGAGTAGGGAATTAGAAAACTCTACAACGATAGTATGAGTGTGATTCAACTTGCTAAGAATGTTGTTTTTTTATGCCAAAACAAACATATCCAGCTCAGGTATCATTTCATTTGATCTCTTTTAGAAGATGGACGGTTATTTTTGAAAAAGGTACACACAGTTGAGAATCCTGCAAATATGTTAACGAAAGTGATGACTATTAAGAAACTGAAATGAAAATTGAGATCAGGCGTGAGCTACACCACGGTACATGACTATGAAAGTGACTCAGATGCAGATGCAAGTACAGAGAACTAGTGCTCGATTGAATAGTCTCTAAGTGGGAGATTGTTAAGCTGTGGAAACTAAGCACAAGGCATCTGAAGCGTATACACCCATGCTTGGGCATGCTCCAGAGGAGGCGCCGGCCATTGGCGCATATGCGCCTACATAAGTGCAAGCGCGGTTATGTTGGCGCGTAGGCACTAACTATTGGGCGCTTATGTGCCCATTTTAGGCGCAACCTCTGAAGAGTTGGGCGCTTAGGCGCCAATTTTGGGAGCCTAAGCGCCAGGGACGGTTTGCAAGCACGATTTGATTTTTATCCTGAATTCGAGCAACGAAAACTGTAGATTTGCTATTTCTTCCATCAGTATTCTTCGAGGAGCATCTCGGTAAAGATGAGGAGTGTCAAAGTGGTGAATTTCCATAATTCCGCATGATTTTCTGAATCGGATCGGAGAGAGAAGATTGTGAAGCGAGTCCTATAAGTTTTCTTTGTGTTGAGAGAAAACTTGTATGAGTTCTTTGTAAAATCTTCTGAATTTCATAGTGAAAATTTATACTGGTGTGACTCCGTGGTTTTTTCTCGTTCTCGAGTTTTTTCACATAAATTCTCGTGTGATTTTCTGATTATTTTAATTTTGCATTCTTAAATTTTTCTTAAATCCTGCAATATAGTTTCACGGTGAATTCAAAAGTGACTCTTTCGCAGTGGTTTCATTAACAATTGATGATGCATGGATTTACGACACCCCCATAGTGAGATGGTCATGCCCAGTTAACACCATCGCGACAGCAAGTTTACAGGTCTAACTTAATGGAGAATGGAGAATAGAATTACAAGGGTCTTTGGGATTCTTATGGAAGAGTTTTGCGGGACAAAAGTCTTCAAATCAAGGTCCACTCTATGTTAAAGGATTGCCTTGAGCTTACCAAAATACATACCGGGAATTCTATCATTGCTTTAGCTTATGAAGCAGCATTCAATTCTGCATGAGCTAATTTATATTGGTTAATAAGCTTCATATTCACCCACAAGAACCTTTTTCTAGTGGAGAATTCTCTACAACGCCATCCCCACTCGTGTTTGGCTCATCAGGAGGGGCCCCAATAAGGTCACGAAATGCCCTTGGAGATCCAACCAAGCAGAGGACAGCAACCACATTCTTTCTAAATTTTTGCTTTTATGCAAGGTATTTTGGAGCCTTGGGGCATCAAGATACCCGCGTTCAACACTTTTGATGAGGCGGTCGAAAAGCTAAGCAAGCTCCAAGGAAATAGTGTTGCACCGCTTCGATGCATATGCTACATCGTTCACTTTTGTTGGTGTACCCGTAACGCCAAAACTCATCATGCTACTCACAATAATCCTACTGTCATTACTTCCACTATCTTAGAAACGCTAACGAAGACATACATTTACCTTTTCTGAGAGCAATGGGATGCCAGCCGACCACGTGGGCCAGTTTCCTCTACCCTTTTCTGGCATCCTCCCCCTCCCGAATGGCTTAAAATTAACGTCGACGGAGCTCTCCTACCCTATTGAACAACCTGCATTGGATGCATCATTCGAGATGATCAAGGCTGCGATATTATTGCTACGGGACATCATTTCAGCATTGGGACAGCACTCAAGCGGAGCTTCAAGCCATTAAATCAATCCAAGAGATTTGCCAACTGTGGATGCAAGAATGCAAAGGGCATATCATCAAAAATGACAACACACTAATATCAGCACTTTTTAGTATTGATATGAATAGAATTTTGGAGCCATCGACCACTTGAGACACCAAATCTCGCCTTTCTTTTGCCTTTTAAGCAAGTATTATTTGTACATATCCCCAGAGATTGTAATAGGGCCGCTCACTTTTGTGTCAAGTGTGCAAATAATGGTTCTTTCGTTTTGTTGCATATAGGTGAAGATAAGGAACTTTCTACTATACTTGTAGATGACAGAGCTCATTTTTGTACATCCTACATACGCACATAAGCATAGTTTTTATAACTTTTTGATATATTAATGCAAATGCATATTTTTACGGAACATACTGATGAACGTATACCTAAAAGTCAAAAGGTTGTGTATATCGAACATTATGGCTAATCAACATAGCATATTATAGATGCATGTGATTTCAATATGTGTTTCACCTTTGTAATAGTTGGATGGGATGGTGGTGCACATGATACTCAGATCTTAGATTTTGTTGTACGAAATAGCCATTATCATTTTCCAATATCTCTTCAAGATTAATATGCAAACAAATAAATTTTATAGCTTATTTTATAATGTGTATTATTAAATAAATTCTATGTAAGAAAATATTATCTAGCTGACGCTAGTTATCCTTTATAGCATGGGTTTCTTAAGTCACATCCTCAAACGGATATCACATCCCAGATTTTGGACGGGCAAGCAAAATAGTTTGTGGGAGAAAAGAAGTATTTAACAAAAGACATTCTTTTTTATGAGGGGTTATTTAAAGAATGCTTGATATATGGAAAAAAAAAAGAGTCATTCTTCAAAATATACATGCATATCCTTTCAAGAAGTAGATGAAGAATGTGGTTGTGTGCTTGTGTTATGTCGGAATCCTAACCTAAGGGCAATTTTATCTTTCATACGCCTAAGAATAATTTAGTCTTTTATTATTATCATTGTTAGATATAAATAGATTAATTATGTTTAGGGTTAGGTTTATGCATGAGAATGAGTTGTAAGACTTAGGTTTAGGGTTTGGGAGAGATTTCCTATCTCTCGAATTGTAGGAATTTGAATAAATCGCCTACCTCTCGAATTGTAGGTGTTTATCATTGTATTTTTCTTGAGTTGTTTGGATTATTGAAAAAAAAATTGTGATTTCCCTAGTTTCTTGAAATAATCATGCCAATTTCTGCCTCGAATCGTATCAAATTAGTATTAAAGCAAAATTTTTGGGAAACAATGTTCGGGATCGTCATGCAATTGCGATTAAAGCTTGCATGGAGGATCGCGGCATACAGATGATTTTGTGACTTCGCCTCATAAAACAATCGTGATTGGAGCTAACAGAAAAAAATCGCGGCATACCTAGACCTGAAACTCACCTCCTTCATCGTCGTACTCGCGCGAAGCAGTAGCCATTAGGGCTACGGATATGAGGTAATGGCTTACAGTGAAGAGCCGCATGTATTCTCCTCCATCCACTCTGCCCTCGAGATCCTGTCGCGACCAAGCTAGCTGCAAAAGCAACTACGGGGTCATGGCATTGGCATACCGACAATCAAAACTCCCATCCGGAAGCGCAATTTTTATGTTGTAGTTCCGTCTTCGAAAAAACCGCAAATAGAGCCAGCAAAAGGATAGTCAAGCCTGAACCACGACGATTAGTGTCATAGTTTTCTGATTTAGCAAAGAATTATTTAAAAATTGCATTTCAAGGTATAGTCACTTGTCAGACGAATGAAACAACTGAAATTTTTGGAATTTCAGAGTTGGCACCGCAGAAAATAGCAATTCGACAAATCATATCGGCCTTATCTCACGATACATACGAGATCCAGGAATTTTGGGAAATCATTGACGGCATTTTAATGCATGGGTGCTTCCGTCTTCTGCGATCGAAAATTTCTCATGAATAATGGTAGAAAATAAAATAGAAGATTTGGAGAAAAAATTGGAGGAAGAGGTGGGGTAACTTAAATTCAGGATAGAAGAAAGGTTTTCTGCCATTGACAACCGATTCGAGAGCTTGGAGGAGATGCTAAGGAAGCTTATTAATTGCAATCCATGACCCCATCAAGGGTTCAGTTTGCAAACCCTACCCAAGGGTCGACCGGAGATTCATTGGCTAAATCTAAAGGAAAAGAGATTGGACGAGGGGAATAAGAGGAGGAAAGCATCCAACTACAGGAACATCCTCTCATGACTCTGATTGGGGTAGATGGTTGAGAAGTTAAGGTTAGGAAGTTGAAGATGCCATGAGGAAGACGCATAATAGAGGGTGTAAAGGGTGGAGCAATACTTCTCTATGAATGAGCTAGATGGGGGCAGGAGAAACTCATGGAGGCAGGGATATGTTTGGATGAGAACTCTAGCTGGTTTTAGTGGAGGGAGGCTAGATAAGATATTCGATCAGTTCAATGGAAGAATTTAAGGATTGTTTATTGGAACGTTTCTGAGTCATTCGAAAAGGAAACATATACGAACAATTCAATGTCTTGACTCAGAAGAGGACTGTCATAGAATATAAGAAGAGAAATGAGCTATTGTCGGAACTGCTAAGGGGGATTTTTGAGGAAAATTTCATGAAGGGCCTAAAATCCAACATATGGGCAGCACTCTGATTATTGAGACCAAAGGAATTGAAGAAGATTGTGGAGCTATCCCAGATGGTGGAGGACAAAAAACCAGATGAAGAAGGCCGACAAGAGCAACACAAATGGAGTGTTGAAACAAACTTTGACAACCACAACGATACCAAAAGCTCAAACAGCGTAAGTCCAAAGAGAGGTTGCACAAGATAAGAATAATTGGCCACGACTGGGAGCGACACTCAAGCGCCTTACAGAGACAAGATACATGGGGAGTTGATGTTAGAGGAGGGAGAGAATAACAGGAACAATGGGGTCAGACAATGATCAAGATAGGGGGTTTTACTCTCAACACATGGGAAAAAAGAATGGAGGGAGAGAAAGTTGGGGTGTTGATGCTAGGGTAGGAAGTGAGATAAAATACGATATGCTTATAGAAAGCAAAAAACACAAGATTATGAAAAGATCCACAAATAGAATGACATGTTCATTGAAAAGAGTTAAAAAAAAGAGATTAATAATTTGTCCTCATATCATGGCATACAATAATCACTCATTAACTATTGCATTTATTAATTGTTCTTTCAACTCAATCATATCTCCAACGATATCACAAACATTATGTGATATAGACAACCCCAATTGAAACTCATATGCTTCTGAAAGAACTGTCGACTGATTTTCGTCAGTACTATTAAAATCAATGTCATCTATTGTAAGATGACGTGAATATAATTGTGAAAAGCCATCAGCATGATTTTTTTGACAAATAAGGGCAGATACACATTTTTTCTTCAATAATCCAAACAACTCAAAAAGAATACATTGATAAACACCTAAAATTTAAGAGGTCGAAGATCTCTCCCAATTCCTACAATTCAAAAGTTAGGAAATGTCTCACAAACCCTAAATACATAAACCTAATTTTCTTGCTTGATTCTTGTTTTGAAAATCTATGATGAGATATATGACCATAAAGGCTCTTCTGGATGAATTTAGGTTGCTATGGTTTTTGACATATATGAATTTGGTATCAAGGCAACCAATATCACTTTATTTTTAAGTTATATGAACTTGGGGGTTCTTCTAGAGGGCCCTTTTGTCAATATGCATTTGTGACACATACAAGCTTGATAATAATTAGTTAAAGGCAACAAAGATCCCCTTATTCCTAGGCCATATTCATTAATTTATATTTTACTCTAATACATCATTTTTTTTAATCCTATTTTGGCATAAAGTTTGTAGTGTTTATTAACCTAAAATCAACCAACCATCAACCTTTCTGATTAAGGCGTAGGATAGCAATGATTTTTAAATTGAAAATAAAGACATACCTGAAAAGTTGGGGCATCCGAGCAGCAAGCAGACCTATTGCTTGGAAAGCAAAAGATTTAGCATCTTTAGCAATAGCATCTGGATGAAATTTAGCTTTCATATCAATTCAGCAATTTAGTATGAAAATCTAAAAAATAAATAAAATTGTATGATGCAAGAGCTTAACAATTTCTGGAAACTTGATAAGGGGAAAATAAATAAGAATAGCAGTGAACCTGTTTCAGCAAGTGAAGAGCCATCAAGTTGCCTCGAAATCGCATTCAGGATGACAGGACCCATAAGTTTTAATCGATCGATTAATGCCTGTGTAAGAAATAAAGAAGTTGATAGAGAAAACTATATAGTAAAATTACTGCTTCAAGGACTTCAATAGAAATGTTATTGAGCACTACCTCAATCAGGCTAAAACCCCCAACAAAAAATATGTAGTTTGAGCGTTAATAATGAAAAAAAAGTATTGTGTTGAATTGACAAGAAAATGTACAAATCAACTTTATATGTATGTTTTTAGATACATTTTATGATACAAGAGTTAACCCAAACCACAATAAGGAAAAGCTAATATTGTTAGCGAAAGCAAATACGCGGTTACAATCAAACACACTTGAAAGAAAAATTGCAATAAACACGACACAAACTCACAATGGGGCTTGATTCATGGATGGTGGAGGTCAGCTAGGTAGTCGAGGAGCGGAGGTAGGTGTCTGAAATGGGTTTTGGGTGGTAGGAACAGCAAGATGGGCCCAAATTACGTTCTGCGGAGGGCTAGGACAGCGAGGAGCAATGAAAGGGAGGGGTTTTGGACTGGGAGTGATGCGGGAAGGTTGGGGAAGGGTGGAGGCGGCTGTTTGGGATGTCAGCAAGGCTGGGAAAGGAGGGAGACGGCAGGAAATGGGTAAACTCTATGAAAAAAACAACAATAGTTGTTGTGTTGGGTGGCTGCAGCAGGGACAGAGCAGCCGAGAGCAACGTGAGAGAGATGTTGAAAGGAAAAAGAAAGATAATCACCACCTAGGAAAAGAGATATAGATGGAGCACCAATCAAACCCTCGAATACAGCTCTCTAAGGAAGAAATGGACACTAAAAGTTGTTCTGAACAGAAACATGACAGAACCTCCTCTTCCAAACTCCAATACAACACATATATAGAAAAGAACTAAGGAATGAAAGATAATTGAAATGAAAGCATATGAAAGAAAAACAGAATTGCTTCGGCCCGTCTCCCACAATAGTGAATCCTGCGGTATTGCAGCAACTACATTACAGCGGAAATGTTTATGTGAAAAGCTCCCCGCATCAATCTCCCGATTATGGGGGAGCTTTGACCCATCTATCAAAATTTCTTATCTTCTCATGGTATGGTGTCTGGTTAGCCACATTAAAGGTGACAGAAACGTTATAATCTCTGAGAGTCAAGTTGTTGTCGTTGACATTCCAAAGCACATCTTGATAGAATAGGTATCCATTCTGTTTTGTCATAATCACAACTGAAAGTGTATGTGCATGGATATCCTCACGAACCAACCTTGTGGCCTCCCCCTCCCTCTTCGAATCAAACTACCACGCTCATCGGCTACCTCTTCCTGTGTCTTTTCTTCACGTTCCGTCAATTGTTTCCTCAAAGATATGATTCGATTTTGAGTGTGGCGGGTAGAAAGATGTGTGTATGGGTGATGTAGGGCTGAAAAAAAAAATGATGAGTGAAGATAGGGTTGGGTATTGGTGAAGGCTAGAAACCCTATGATAGGACTAGAGTTAGGCTAAATTTGATACCAAAGTTAACCCAAACCACAATAAGAGAAGTTAATATTATTGTTTAAAGCAAATATTCAATTACGATCTAACACATGCAAAAGAAATTACAACAAACATGAAACAAGTTGGCACTGGGGCTCCATAGATGCGTCATAGAGGTCAGCTAGGTGGTCGAAGAGTGAAGGTAACTGGCTAAAATGAGTTCTAGGTGGTTGGAATAGCAAAAGGAGATGTTGGAATTGTGTTGGCAATGAAGCGGGGGCTGGGACACCAAGGAGCAGCGAAGGAAAAGAGTTGTGGACTGCAAGGCAGCAAGATGAGTGTTGTACGGTGTGGTAGGTTTCAATCCAAATGGCAGCAAGTCAGAATGATGTTGGACAGCAGGAAAATAGCAGTTTTCCTGATGGCGACAATGAGGATCGGTAACTGAGAGTGATGCGGGAAGGTTCGGGAAGGGTGAGGGTTGTGTCGGATGTGCGCGAGGTGAAGAAGGGGGGAGGCACCTGAAAATGGGGAAACTGTAAGGAAAAAACAGTAATGGTTGTTGTCCTGGGTGGCTGCAGCAGGGACAAAGCAGTCGGGAGCGACGTGAGAGGGATGTGGAAAAGGATAAGAAAGATAATCACCACCTTGGCAAAGAGATACAGCAGGCGTACCACCAAACCTTCAGATATAGCCCTCGAAGAGAGAAAGGGATGCCGACAACTGGCCTAAATAGAAACACAACAAAGCCTCCTATTCCAAAACCTATTACAACACATATACAAGAAATGACTAAAAATGAATGAAGGATGATAGGAAAGAAAGCATAAGAAAAGAAAACAAAACTGTTTTGGCACATCTCCTGCGGTACTACAGTATCAAAAATATTTGCGCGGGAAGCTCCCGCATCAATTCTATTTGAAGTCCACAGCTTCATGCACTTTCAGCACTCTCCTAAGGAAGCTAAAACACGAAGTTATTGAAAGAACAGTTTTTAATTCACAAACCACCATGAAAATTCAATACCAAACTTGTTCATCAATCATCATCACAGGTCAACAGCTGCAGGCACACCTTCACACAGCCACCATCCCCAACCACCCAACCCCAACATCAAGTCTTCTAATCACCATCCTCTTCCACTTTCATGGCTAAAATCTTTCTATCCCACATAATGTGCTCCTCGTCCTTCCTCAGTTCACTCCATATCCTCCATTCCCTTTATCCTTTTACCTCTTTTAATCTCCCCTCCATCCCTCACTCACTTATTCAAATTCCTCCCACTGAAGGTCTCCTCTCAACTCTATAATCTTTGTTGATCTATGCTTTCCTGATCCCTTCGAATCGCAACTTTCCCTCCTCTCTACATCTATATTGCCCATACCTTTTCCTTAACACAGTTAGGTCCCTTCAACATAGACCCAAGTACTAAAATATGTGCAAATTGGTACTGCAAGAGTAACATTTAAAATTTTATATCAAAGTAATTAAAAAATTGCATAACACTTTATTGAACAAAAGCGAATTTAATTACCCAAAGAAAGAAAATGAACTAAATTTATTAGTTTGTGCATACATGTTTAAACACCCAGACAGTAAACTCCATTCCCAACTGTTTCAGTCTTGATGTTGTCCCGCTTCCTATCACAGGAAAACATGTACTTTATTTACAGACTTGTGAAGGTCAATTTCAACATGAGCTTCGTGATGGAATAATGACAACAAAATAACTAAAGAAAGCTTCTGAAAAGAAATGGAGTTAACACCCATTACAGCAGTAATGCTTGATTCGTATGCAATAACACTGGAAAGTAAACTCTAGCAAATGTTTTAAACTGAAATAAATTTTCAAATTTGTAAGGAGCTTCATGTACACTCCTGCAAACTGAGATACGTGTTTCTACATGAAATAAAACTTTAATAGTCTGGCATACATGCCTCAAACCATTGCTGCAGTTCAAATACAAAATACCATAAAAAATAAACCATGTTTATTTTTTTTAAATAAAAAACAATCTTGATCAGAACACTTATCAACAATAAAATCTTGCATCATCGCAGTTTCAAATTTGCTTAATGCATCAGAAATCATTGCACATTATACGTAGTAGATTTTCACCAAATAATATACAGACTTCTTTAAATTGAAGTATTGAACTTCAGCAAAATTAAGTATTTTGACATGAAACATGAGCTATGAATGGCACAAGTCAAACTGAGACCCTTTGAGCTCAATCTCGTTCGTATCTTTTCTAATAAAGTTCAAATCAAGCTTGAAAATTACTCAAATTTTAAAATCTTGCTCAATCTGTTATATAAGTTTCTTTTTGAGTACAAGATGAACTCATGTTTACATTGAGCCTAACTAATAATACGTAGGATGCTAATTTAAATATATAGCCTTATTACAAAATATAATCTGTGCACAATTTTCCAATAAAATTGCCTAAAGTCATCAAGTATTTTTACTAATATTTTATAAATTTTAAATTTAACACAAAACAAACTTCATTTTAATATATTCATTTAGCTATTTGCTTAGAGTTATCATCATTATTAATACTCATGTAACTAATAATATAGCAGAGAGGTTAATTTTTCTCTTAGCTTAAAAAAACATTTTTATTAAGGGTCTTTTTCTCTTGCAACTAGGCTAAAAAATTTTCGATGAGATAATAAAAAAAACCAGAAAGGCTTTCAGAACTCTGTATAGCATTGATGCATGATTCCCCTTCTCTACTCTCTCACTAGTTTGTCTCTCTCCTCATTCTATCTCTAAGACTCTCTCCCCATATCATCTTCAAACATACTAATCTTATAGGTTACTTCCAATTCACTCTCCATTACCCACTCTTGTCATGTCCTCTTACTTATTTCCCTCTGGTCCCCTCACTTCATAAATTCTCTTCCGGCATTATTCTTCCCTTATTTTAATTCTCACTACTTCTCAAACCCATATGGCATCTTTATGTTACAAACACCACAACCCTATTAGGAAATCATAGAAGATTTGTGGTGAAAGAGAGGCAAAAAAGAGGGAAACAAGGACAAGAGGAGAATCATGAACACAACTTAAGAGGAGTGAAAAGCATGTCAAACATCATTCTATATAATAATCATTGTTTACTTTTTGCATGACCTCTTCATCTCTATTAAGAATAGAAAATCATAAAAGACGAAACTAATAATCAAATTTAGCATAAACAGCTTACAAATCATAATATTAAACTTGCAACTAAAATAAAGATTAAAAAATCATAAGAAAATAATAACAAAAAAATCAACTGCCCTTAATATAACACAGCGTAATCAAAAGTACACTTTGGGGGCAAACTGAAGAAATGTATTGGCGATGTACATTCTTACATGTGAAACACAAGCATATAGCACATGTGTCGCATTGCCCTACCACATCTCATCAATAGTTGCATGCACTTAAGTTAGCGCAAAAAAAAGTTTTAATTCATATTTCAATTTTCTATTAAGCATCTACCATAATAACTACGGAGAAACATTTGTTTGTTATTTATCATAACCATTACGTTGTTACTTATTAGTTATCTTGTAATAACAGAAATAATAATATTATTATTATTATTATTATTATTAAATGAATAAAAATGAGAAGTGCAGCCATTTGGAGGGACGCATCCCTTCGGATCAAACATATGATATCGTTCGATCATCTCTTCATTTGAACCATCGAATAGAAGCGAAAGAAGCGAACGAGAGAAAGCGGGAGATATTGAGAAGTTATTGTGCCTAGCCGAAGAAGGAAGAAGGAGAAAAAGAGAAGTCGAAGTAAGGGTTTTGCGGCACTGTCCAAACCTGAGGAAAGGGACGTCGAGTGTTGAGGGCTTATCCAGATCGAGCAGCGATCAAAGAGGATGAAGGGAGTCGAAACCTCTGCATGCGCTGCTTTGTTGAGGGGAGTTGAAGCCAAAGAAGGAAGAGAGAATCTTCCTGCGGTGCTCGTGTACAGGAAGAATAAGAGAAGATGACTCGCACTTCTCTGCATTTAATCCAGGCTAAAGGAAGATAGAGGAACGGTAATCAGCGTACTCCATTGGATTGCGCTGCAATCGAAGAAGAAGAAAGGAAGGGAGCTCACACAATTGAGCTGAAGGCAGGACAAAGAAGCAAGGAACAATCTTTTTCGCATGAGAGTCAAGGCAGGCCAAACAATATATGAAGGTAAGAATATATATTTTAGTTAATTAGTATATTATTTTATACGAGAGTATGTGATTATGAGTTTGATAAAATAAGTGTTAATAGAAAGTTATTTGAATCAGGAACAAATTTATCAAAATTCTGAATTTTACGAAAGAAGTAACACAATTTTCAAGTGAAAAGGAAAAGGAAGATTGTCGAGCACCCAAAAGATTTTGAGGTACGTTGGGTTTCATTAAATTGATTAATGAATTTATTATGTGTGTGAGGGTATTTTATTAAATAATATTAATGGAAAGTCTTTAGAAATCAAGACTCAAATAATTAGGAATTTCAACTTTGAAGGAGAAGTTTGTGAAGCAAGCAAGGGAGGAGATCAAACTCAAAACCTATGAGATAAAAAGTTAAGTCTTCTGGTGTTATTGAAATTAATAATATAATTAGTTAAAGTAACGTTATTAAATTTTCTTACTGTTCATAAGTGAGGATGAACCTAAAAAAATCTTGGGATTTGAAGGAGATAAAGGAACCTAAAGCTAAAAGATGTTAACATTTTAATAATTCTTTTATATGTAAATATAAGTTTCTTTAGGATATAGAACTTAGTTATATGCATATTTAATTGGTCTACGTGATAAGAAGCGAAGTGAAGCATTAAGTATTTCAAAGGTCTTTTAAAGCTAAGGTGAGTAATTATTTTCTTATATGTATTAAATTTAAAGCTTATTAAATAAATAATTAGAAAGAATTCTTAATGTTAAAAAAAAAAAAAGGAAATAACTAAAATGAAAGGAAATAAAAGTTAAAAATTTAAGAAATGCAAGATTACCCCCAGGAGGTACTAGTAGGGGATGTAATGTACTCGTGCACATTAAAGGAATGGTAAAAGTGTGTCTTGTAGTGCAAATTAAGGGTGCCTTCAAGCACATTTTGAAAGTGACTTCGGACACATTTTTTTATGATATCTTCAGGCATGACAATAATTTTATTATGACTTTTAAAAAGGTTTAGAACAGTAATTACTTAAAGTGGAACGGGAAGAGCTAAAACTAAAATTTTAGTGAACTTTTTTGTATTTTTCTTTGATCATTCATCCATAACATAGCATAAGAAATTTAATGCATATTAGATTATAATTGTTCACTAAGTTGCACTTAATGTTTTCTTTCAAGAGAAGAAAAACTTTTGGGGATATGTCAGATAAGAGAGATTTTGTTTACCAGAGGAACATTGCTTCTAGGTAGAATTCTTATGAGGAAAGTTTCTTTTTATTGTTCTTTCAGACAATGATATTATGTTTAATATTGGCTTGAGATGTTAGTTTTGAATGTTATTGTTTCTGATTAATTTAAAAATTATTGCAATTTGTGGATTATTGACACTTTTATATGTATTCGAAGGTTTTTTTAAGAAAAATGTAATAGCGTCTGACCATTATTTCCGTCTTAGGTAATTCTAAGCACCGAGTCGAGTCGTGACAAAAATGGTATCAGAGACAGATTATGTTAGATCATGATCTAAAAGAGTCATTAGAATGATTACTTTAATTCATAAGTAATGTTGATAAAGAATTCAATCGTATCTAATTATAATCTCTTTCATGTTATTTCATAAATATGGAAAATCAGGGGGATGATTCTAAAGATGATAGAGTAGAAGTTGTTACACCCCCGCAAGTTTCTATAAATGCAGATGCATATACCGAGATGATGACTGTAGTAACTCATATGATTAAGAACTCTCAGGCTCAGGTCAGTTCCAATGGAGGGGGTCTGATGAATAAGTACCTGAAATTATTTCAGGACATGAGACCACCTCTTTATTCTGGAGAAGAAGGTCCAATGGATGCTGAAAACTGGTTGTTGTGAGTAGAGAAGATCTTCGATGGATTGTACTGTCCTCTTGAGAGGATGGTTATATTGGCAACTTTTGCATTGGAGGGAGAAGCAGAGAGATGGCATGGACAGTTGCAAAGGAAATTTGGTGGTAAAGCCAGTCATAAGATTCTGTGGGGCGAGTTCGTGAGCACCTTCAAAGACTGATATGTACCATTGTTTGTCAGGAGACAAATGCAGAACAAGTTTATCAGGTTGGTCAAGGGTGATCGCTCGATTATGCAAAATAAAGTTGGATTCGCCATGCTCTCTGGTTATGCACCACAGTTGATCCCTAATGCAGAGAAGTGCCACCGATTTTTGTCTAGGCTAAGGAATATGGTTAGGCAGTCATTGATTCCTCTTGGAATTGATGATTACTTTGTTCTGGTGGAAAGAGCTAGAAGGAATGAGCTGGATCTGAAGGCTACTCAGATGAAGGGCATTCAGAAGAGAAGAAATTCAAAGGGATCCAAGTTTCCTCAAGGCTCTCAGAGGTAGTCTTTTCAGTCAGTCGGTATAAGTGCTAAGAAGACTAGATCCAACAGCGTTGACACTCAGTTTGACGCAAAGAAATGTGACAAGTGTGAAAGGTCTCACAAGAGTGAGTGTCTATCTGGATCGAATTCTTACTTTTGGTGCCACTAACTAGGACACATGGCGAAGAATTGTTCTAAATTGGGTTAGAAGGCTCCAACGGAATCCGAGACTAGCACTGCACCACCTCAGAAGAGCTATGGTAGACCGAGGGCAGTTGAATTTTCAGGATCAGTGCCTAATATAGGTCAGATTCAGCAGAATGTTTAGTCTTTAAGCATCTTAAAATTCATGGCATGCCATACACAAAACAAGGGCATAAATATATTAATATATTAACTTTAAATGCTTAATGTTATAATTTTAAATGATATGTATCATATATCTTCATAGAAGGCCAATAAGAGTGCTATTTGATTTGTGAGCATCACATTGTTTTACAGTTGATGAACTGGCTAAAACGATGCAATTGAATGTCATTCTTGTGATACTATTAGTTAAAATGTTAAACGGTACTTTTATGGAAGTTGAACAATCATGTGAGGTGAAGCTTATGATTGGTGGAAAGGGTTTCAATACCCAACTTATTGTGTTGTCTTCGGTGGAATTTGATGTGATATTAGGCATAGATTGGATGTCTGAAAAACTGTCATTATTGATTGCAATAAGAAAACCGTTAAAATAAATGTACTTGGGGAGGCAGAAGATAATTTTTTTTTGTGACAAAGAGCTGGCATCTATGATAATTACCTAGCATGAAAGCTTGCAAATTATTGAATCATGGAAGAGTTTTCTTGCTCGGGTGACAAATACTTATAAGGAAGTGAAGACTTATATTCCAATGGTAAAAGAATAACCTGAGTTGTTTCTTGATGACTTGTCAAAGCTACCACCAGTGCAAGAGATTGATTTCACTATTGAGTCTGTATCCAAGGCACCCTACATAATGGTAGTTAAAAGAGTTGCAGGAGCTAAAGAACCTCACTTTGGGGAGCTCCAATGTTATTTGTGATGAAGAATGATGGGAGCTTCAACCTGTGCCTTGATTACAGGGAGTTGAATAAGCTTACTGTTAAAAATAAATATCCAATGTCGAGTATTAACGATTTATTTAATCAGTTGGAAGGGGCTTCAGTATTTTCAAATATTGATCTGAGGTTAGGCTATCACCAGGTGAGAATTAAAAAAGAAGGCATAGCGAAGGCTATTTTCAGAACCAGATATGGGCAATATGAATTTGTGGTGATGTCATTTGGACTGAACAATGCACCGGCAGTTTTTATGAACCCGATGAACAGGGCCTTCAAACAGTTTCTGAATACTTTTGTAATATTCTTTATAGTAGATATTCAGATATATTCAAGAGATGAAGTAAGTCATGTAGATCATTTATGTGTGTGCTACAAATTTTGAAGGAGAATACACTTTATGCTAAATTTTCTACGTGTGAATTTTGGCTTAAAAGTGTGGCTTTTCTTAGGCACATTATCAGTGGATATGGCATATCTATAGATCAGAACAAGGTGAAGACAATTACAGATTGACCAATACCTACTACAGTCACTGAGGTCAGAAGTTTTCTAAGTCTGGCAGGTTATAACAGGAGGTTAGTTGAGGAGTGTTCACAAATTGCTATGTCGTTATCAAGGTTGACTCAGAAGGCGGTGAAGTTTGAATGGTCATATCGTTATGAAGAGGCTTTTTAGAAGCTGGAGATTTGTTAAATGTCTTCTTCAGTATTAGTCATTCCATCAAGTTCTGATGAATTTCAGTTTTTCAATGATGCGTTTTGAGAGGTTTGTGTTGTGTACTTATGCAGCATGGTAAGGTCATTGCATATGCATCACATCAATTAAGAAATCATGACAGGAACTATCCTACGCATGACTTGGAGCTTGCTGCGGTTGTATTTGCACTAAAATCTAAAGGAATTATTTGTACTAAATTAGATGTGAAGTTTTTATAGACCACCAGAATTTTAAATATATCACTCAGAAAGAGTTGAACCTAATACAGAAGAGATAGCTGTAATTTATTAAAGATTATGACTTAGATATTCAGTATCATCTAGGGAAGGCAGATATTGTGGCAGATTCGTTGAGTAGGAAAGCTTCAGGCAATTTGAATTATTATTTACTCAACAAGAACAGTTAATTAAAAATCTAGAGAGACGAAGGTTGATTATAGTTGATTATGGTGATGATAATATAGTTCAGTTATATCAGTTGACAGCGCGGCCAACTTTAAAGGACAGAATTGAAGATTCTCTAACTAGAGATAGCGGTATTCACAAAATCCTAGAGCAGGTTAAGAAAGGCAATTTAGAAAAGTATGAGCTAGATTAGGATGGTTTATTGAGACGTAAAAGCAGGATTTATGTTCCAGATGTTGATGACCTAAGAAAAGAAATTATAGATAAAGCACATTTATCTGGATATACTTTTTACCCAGGGAGATAAAATGTATCAAGATCTCAAATAAACGTTTTGGTGGCCAGGATTGAAGAGAAGTGTGCCAGAATTTGTGGCCAAGTGTCCATCATGTCAGCTAGTGAAGGCAGAGCATCAGCGTCCCGGAGGTCAATTGCAACATTTACCAATTCCAGAGTGGAAATTGGAGGAGATTGTGAATTATTTTGTGATTGGTTTGCCTATAACTTGTCAGGGTCGTGATGTCATATGGGTACTCATCGATCCACTAAGTTTGCTCATTTCTTACATATTAAACAGACAAATCCAATTGAGAAGCTGGCCAGAATATATGAGGATCAAATAACAAGGTTGTCTTGGGTGCTGATGTCTATTGTCTCTGACAGAGATGATAGGTTTACATCAAGATTATGGAAGAAAGTTCAGGAAACTTTGAGTACTCGGCCGATTTTTAGTACAGCATTTTACCCTCAGACAAATGATCGGTCAGAGTGGACTGTTCAAACCTTAAAGGTCTACTAAGGTTATGTGTTCTTGAACTTGGTAGAGGTTGGGAATCACATATACCTTTGATAGAGTTTGCTTATAATAACGATTACCAAACTAGCATTGTGATGCTCCATATGAAGCCTTTTATGGAAGGAAGTGCATAACACATTTAAGTTGGGTTGAAACAGGTGAAAGAAAGATCATTGGAGCTGATTTGGTTGATGATACTACTGAGAAGATTAGATTGATCAGAGACAGACTGAAAGCAGTAAAGGATAAACAGAGAAAATATTATGATGTCAAGCACGGACCAGTTGAGTTTGAAGTTTGAGAGTTTGTTTTTATCAATGTCAGTCCATTGAAAAGTGTGCAACGTTTTGGAAAGGATGGAAAATTGAGCAGTGGATGTGTTGGTCCTTTTGAGATTGTAGTGAGAATCGGGAAGATAGATTACAAATTGCCTTTACCAGCACATACACAATTGTGCATAATGTATTCCACATTTCTTCACTAAGAAAGTATATTACAGATGAAGCTAGTAGGGTGGTAGCAAACTCAGTTAATATTTAACCTGATTTGACTTATATTGAGGAACCTGAAAGGATTCTAGACTATGATGTGATAAAGCTATGGAATAGAGAGATTTCTTTTGGGAAGATTTTGCTGAAGCACGATTCAGAGAAGGGTGCTACATGTGAAAAGGTCTCTGAAATGCAAGAAAGATATCCAAACCTTTTTGGTTGAGGTATGTTGTTTTATTTTAACTCTTATTTCAGGACGATAAATTTTTTTTAGGAGGGGAAATTGTAATAATAGAAATAAAAAATAATGAAAATAATTATTTTATTAAATAAATAAAAATAAAAAGTGTAGTCGATTGGAGAGACGCATCCCTTTGGATCAAATATGATATCGTTTGATCATCACTTCATTTGAACCATCAAATAGAAACGAACAAGAGAGACAGCAGGAGAGATTGAGAAGCTACTGTGCCCTAGCCGAAGAAGGAAGAAAGAGAAGAAGAAGTTAAAGAAATGAATTTATGGCACTGTCGAGACCTAAGGAGGAAAGGGACCTCGAGTTATCTTAATACTTTCCCATTACATAATGGGAAAGTATTTTAAATTCTTTTAGATACCTTATCTAGTTATCTTAATACTTTCCCATTTTGCGCTACCATGGTCATAAGCAAGTTTTAAATTTTGAATATTCTTTCATCACTTCTTTAATAATCGTCACTTCTTTAATAATATCTTTAGTTCTATTTAACTATCAGATAGTTAAAAATACTAATGATTAATAAAAATTATTCTCTATGTACTTATCTTTGGTTATTTAAATGACTATTATATACACATAATATATATATATATATGATATAAAAGTCATGAACTCTCCAATTGGTCACTTTGTGTTTTTTGCATTGAAACAAAAGTCCATGTACATTGTCATGTGCATAATGCCTTGAAAACAATGTTATCATATGACAATAATCATAAATGTTAAACATAATGCCTTTAAGGATATAAATAGGGTTGTAAATGAAAAGCATCGAGCAAAATACGTCTTATTCAAGCTTATTCATTTTTTTATTTATTTATTGAGTTCATGCGGAAATTGAACAAGACTTAAGTTTAAAAATCTTATTTAGGCTTTTTTATCAAGCTCAATCCGCAATTGAGCTTTAATAAAATCTAACTAATGAGCTATTTGATGTTAATAATTTAAACATATGATTTAATTACCAACATAATTGGAGTTACAGATCATAATCAAATTTGATAAAATTCATTATATTTTAATTAAATTGTTTAATGAACTTCAAGAATGAATAAGAAAAGGTTTCAATCTATATATGTAGTTATTATTTGATATTTTTATCATTTATACCTAAAAAAATTTGCATAATTTTTAAAGTGAACAAAATATTAAACAATTTGACCCAAGAGCAGAACATAAATCATCAAATAAGCAAATAAACTATTAATGAGTATTTTAACATTCTCATAGCAAGTTACATGTTAAACAAAAAATGACCACGTTTATAGATATAAATGAACATGCAAGCTAACATTCCAATTCATTTATATGAAAAGCTTCTAAAAATTTGTCGAATGTTGCTCAATTTATTAAGGAGCCATTTGGGATCAATTTTATTTTTTTTATTAGTTCTTATTTTGTTTTGTTTATGTTTTAATTTAAAATTTTTAATTAAAATATGATTATTTTTAAACACGCTCAAAAAACCTTAAAATTACTTTGAGTACTTTCAAAAATAAGTATTTTTTTTTAAAAAACAAAAAATAAAAACAAATACAACTCACACTAAATAAATATGTTTTTAGAAATAAAAAAGCAAAAGTGATCCCAAATAGCACCTAAATAAATGAACATAAATGCACGAATGAGTATGGCCCCAAGTGCAAAGAATTCTACTTTGTGGAGTTTCAATTAAGGTCGTAAATCAACCAAGTCAGTTGAAAGCTACCTTGTTCAAGCTCATATATTTATTTTGTTAGGGAGTTCAATTTAAACTAGAATATGACCAAAGTTTTATGATCTTGTTTATGTTTGTCAATATTTTTTCTTATCAAGTTTATGTTATAATTAAGCCTTGATAGTTATATGTTTAATGCTAGTGATTTAAGAAAATATGCTTATTACTAGACAAATGGATTTATGACTTCTTCTAAGTAAAAACGACATAATTCACTAAGTATTATTTATATTATTTAGTTACATCACATTTTTATAACAATAAGTTTAATTTACTTGATTAGCTTTTCTTTAAATTTACAGCATAATTATACTTCAAAATATATACACAATTTTTTAAATACATAAAGTATAAGAAAATTAATATAAGAACATGCAGCAAATTTTGAAATAAGAAATAAAATCATCATGAAATGAGCATTTCACAAAACCTTTGGCGAATACTTGTTAAACAACAAATAAGCAAGTTCATGAGCATAAATAAATGATCTTTTTTAATCAAACACTTAGTTTATGAACATAAATAATGTTCAAGCTTGTTCATTTATATGTCAACTTCTAAAATTATATCCAAGTTCATTTAATTTCTTAAATAAATGAACAAAAACAAACCTTACAGCAATATGTATCAAGCTATTCAACAAGTGCAATGATGCTCTTGCAGACCTAATTTGAATTTTATTGAAATAAAAACAAAAAGATATACTATAACAGCCATGAAATAGTAAAATTCAACCTGTAAAAGGAGAGATGTAAGAAAGACATATTATAGAAGAAAACGATCGGTCACCTTTTTGCAGAGAGAGGCAAATGGGTTAAATATGATCATTTGTAATAATCTATAAAAGCATCTGGTTTTTGATCTTTGAAAAACGCTTAAAGTCCATAAAAAGTGACTTCTGTTCCAGAATTCTTGATCAAGCAACATAAAGTTTAGGCAATTTCATTTTGAAATAAAATTTTCAAGTAATTCGAGAAAATCCAAATATCACATCTCAATTTTTGCTCACTTTATCTGCAAAATTGGAGTTCTTCATCCTCACCAACTACACCAGTTACAATTCTTCCACTAATTCTAGATGTTGAGTAAATTCAATTAGATGAGATTACAATAGGACCTTCATGCCAAATCCATAATTTGGTTCATTGGTGACACCATCCCAAGTCAAATGATTTGTGGCTAAAATGTGAAGAGAGCAACAAAATTCTTCTAGTTTGCTTAATGAAAGAGTGGCATGAAACAGATTAAATAATTTGAACCAGATCAACTAAGACAGAATAAGGTTTAGCCTTTTGTTTAAATTGACATAGTTTAGATTTAAAATTTTTATCAAACCAAACCATTTAAGTACAATGCATTACTTATCAATTGATTTGCTTTTTGGTCTCAGATTTCTTCATCCATGTAATATGTTATTCACCAATTAATTTTGAGCAAAAGAAGCAAGACCGGATAATTAAAAATCATTTAAAACCAAATAGAAACATGCAAAAACGAACCAAAATAAAAAGCTAACTCCAAAATGTTCGGTTTAATTTTTATTTGACATATGGCAATTTGCTTTAGGTTTTCTAAATCAGTTCAATTTCAAATACTCGTTAATTTAAAAACCAGAGTAAACCGTGTAGATCATTCTGGCGAGAATCTTCAAAATAACATTCCAGAAGAAAGCTTCTCATACCCTAAAGCAACTATGATAACCATCCAATCACGACATAAATTCAACACCAACGGCAGGACTAATTATGATTTGTACGCTCTACAAAAAGATTTATAGATTAAGAAAATTATTTTATTTCATTTTTTTTTAAATTTCATATTTAGATAAGTTTTTTCTTCTTAATTATATTAAGGGTAGTTATCTTTTTATAAATAAGACCCCAAGGTTTTGATGGCTAAAGAAAAAATATTATGTTTTATGGTCCTCCTATCTCACTCACCTTCTCTCTCTCATCGCCAGTCTCACAAATTCTCACTCTCAAAACTCTCAATGATATTGTTCTAGGGCTCCTAGTTGTTTACAAAGCGAGTTTTGTGCCGAGAGGGGGGTTTGTGGAATGATAAGGGATTGATAATAAAAGAGTATGGCGGCGTTCAGATGGGAATGAACACCAATCAACGATTGTCCCGGCTAAAAAAAGCAAAGAAAACTCTGAATCAGTGACATTTGGGTAGTGAGGTGACTCCATCACCTGGATATAAAAGAAAAAGGTACAACACTCTGAAGAGCATAAAATGGAGAAAGTCTCGTAAATTCATTAAATCAACAAAACTAAAATCCAAACAACTACCACACTATATATATAAAAGTTACCTAATAGAAAATAACCTATTTAGTAATAGAAATAAAAATAATAATCAAAAAAGAAATAAAAGCTAGTTGAAAAAAATATATATTGGAGCTATGCACACCCGTGATTGCAAAAGCTTTCAATTCCACTAGATTGCAGAAGTCATGTGTTTGGAGTCACGAAAGTCATGATCACGTGATGAGGCAATCCAGTGTCATTTTTTCTCGGCTAGAAGATGCTTTTTTCTTCTATGTAAGCTTTTGGAATGGAGTTAATATCACCATAACAAAATTGTTTTTTTTTTGTGTCTGAGGTAATCTTACTATAAAATATATGCTTACGTCTGTTCCACACAATTGCAAAACACATACATCCTTCCAAATTTTGCCCCAATAAAATAAATAACCATCCTTTTTCAGCACAATAAGAGCTAAAGCTACATCTAGGCTAGTACTCTCACGAAATAAGCCTTCAACCATCTATTGTTTAATATATTTTCGTAATTTCTCATACTCAAATGGTCGCATCACATGACAAGTTGGTTTAGCATGGAATGAGATCTATGATATGTTGAATTTCCAAGTAGAAGCCATCCCAGAAGTAAAATGTCAGTCGTGATATTTAACAATTATTTCAACAGGCGTCATTCATTTTTTGTATTTGCTCTCTGGACTTGTTGCCTTCTAAAAAAATCAATATTAGACCAGCTAAAGTCTCTCTCATGAGCTCAACTTGAATTACTAACATCTTTCCCTCGTCAGTTGCAAGCTAATATTCCTCATTAATGTATTCATTCTCTCATGTCCCTGTACATTTTCTCAACTACACCCTGCTACGAGAAAAATATTATTCTCCTATTTAGCTAATTAGAAGTAATGCGCCCAAAATTATAGCAATTGAAACACTTCTAGGATATGACAGAACTGGGAGTGTTAGTGTTGGTAGTCACCGCATTTTCTCCACTCTAGATTGGTTTGTCCTCATGTGAGATTGATTTAGGTGTTCCACTAGGTGTAATATTACTGCCTAATAATGAGGTTGACCTGTCTGTAAAGTGTGGCGATCACCTGGTGATAATGTTATTTCTCCACCTTTAAAGCTAGAGTATGTGTAGGGACTAATACGATTGCAGTTGCACCACATTACTAATAGATGATCTCAGACCTCCAAAATACCTCGTTATTATGTGCTCTTGTAATTCCACTAAATCACATTTCAGCAAGAGTTGATCAAATTCAATTGTGTGCTCCTCCACAGAAGAATCTATGTGGCGCAAGTGGTGGAATTTCATGAAAATATTATGTTGCTAAAGCAGAGGAAGGTATTTACACTACATTTTCCTTTCCATCATAAAATCAGGCAAAGATCTTTTCTCACTCTGACGAAGACGCTTCAGGTTCTCCCACCACAGAGAATAATTCTTTATGAGTTTGATGGAGACTAGTTTGACTACCTGTCAGGTGGAACGTTCTTATACTCAAAAAATCGTGCCACTATCTAGAATCACTCGATGAATTCATCCAAATTTTGATAAATTTATTTTTATTCAAAAATCTTGGCTTCTCTAAAATTACATTAATGGTTTTTCATCACTGCAAACAGTACGGCGGAAAAGATTTACTTCCTTCTTTTGATCTGGCGAGTCACTGTTATGATTATAAGTGATCTCTCCAAATTGTTTTCTCTTAAAGACGACAAGCATTTATTGCGGTTAAAATTCCTCACTACATATCTCCATATTAGGTTCATGGACACCTCCTTGTAGATTTCTCCGAAACCACATTGCGTTCTTTTCTCCCAGTGAAAGCTTTAACTAAAAAGTATGATTTAGAGTTAGGGTTAAGGCCAGGTGTGTAACACTCAAAATTGAGAAACCAGATAAATTTAAAATGTACCCCAAATTTCACATACCCGAAATTCAAATGAATCAATTTTATAATTCTACCCATCGAATCAATCAATTCGATATATAGCACTAAACATGAATTTTCAATGCATAAGAAGATATAAAATTATAAAGTATAAGCTTAATTAAATCTTAAACACCCCAATTCATTCATTGTTCATAGGCAACCTTTTCCCAGCTAAGATGTAGGGCTTTGTTTTGGGGGTGTGTGTGTGTGTAAGTTTAATGACGCATCCCCCTCCCCCCTAGTAAACGGGTGAGTGACGGGTTTGGAAGCCACAGGTCACGATCCGAGGCTCCGAAGAGGTAATGGTGAGTAGAAACCCTCTTTTATGATATTTCAAACATTCATTTTATTCCTTACACTTCTATTTTGATGTTTATCATAAATTTATGCACCGTAGAAGGAGATGAATTAGTGTCATAGACTAAGAAATTGATTTGTGGGCTTCCATAAGGGCTTTTAACACGAAATCAACGAAGAAAATGAAGGATAAAAAGAAAGGGGAAGAGGTAAGAAGAATAGATAGCCTTGGAAAAGGAATGGCTATGTCGAGAAGCCCGTATGAGATGAGAATTCGAAAATGAATTATATATATGGTTAAATCAAGAAATGAGCTAAAATTTTATGAAATATCAAGATGTTTATGAATTTCAGGTTGTTTGCACTAAGCAGCAAGCTCGAGACAAGCATGAGGAAACTTGTTGTAGAGTTGTTTTGTTAATTCATGTGAACTAATAATTTGCTAACTTAAGAAAAATAATTCCCTGCAGATTTTCATGTGATGTTATGTTTAACATTGTTGTGATCGAATATCTGCATTGGCTGTAGGAATGCAAATTGATTGCCCTTTACAATAAATGTGATTTTAATATGTTAAGAATGTGATGAATATCTTTATGAAATTATTGATTGCAAGTATTCACGAAATCAATGTTCATAGGCAACCTTTTACCAAGCTAAGATGTGGGGTTTGGGGGAGGGGGTGTAAGTTAAATGACGTGTCCCACTCCCCCCATAACAAACGAGCGAGTGACAGGTTTGGGAGCTGCAGGCCACAATCCGAGGCTTAGAAAAGGTAATGGTGAGTAGAAACCCTCTTTTATGATATTTCAAACATTCATTTTTTTTCCTTACACTTCTATTTTGATTTTTATCATAAATCGATGCAGAGTAGCAGGAGATGAATTTGTGTCATAGACTAAGAAATTGATTTGTGGGCTTCCGTAAGGACTTTTAACACGAAATCAGCGAAGAAAATGAAGTATAAAGGGAAAGGGAATAGGGGAAGAGGGAACAAGAATAGACAGCCTTGGAAAAGGGTTGGCTATGCCGAGAAGCCCCTTTGAGATAAGAATTCATAAATGAATTATATATATGGTTAAATCAAAAAATGAACTAAGATTTTATGAAACCATAAGATATTTATGAATTTCTGGTTGTTTACACTAAGCAGCGAGCTCAAGACAAGCATGAGGAAACTCGTTGTAGAGCAGCTTCGTTAATTCATGTGAACTAATAATTTGTTAACTTAAGAAAAATAATTCTCTGCAGGTTTTCATGTGATGTTATGTTTAACATTGTTGCATTTAGAAATTTCATGTGTGTTGTGAATGAATATCTGCATTGACTGTATGAATGCAAATTGATTACCCCTTACAATAAATGTGATTTTAACATGTTAAGAATGTGATGAATATGTTTATGAAATTATTGATTGTAAATATTCATTTAATATGATCCATGCATAGGTTATATGAAATACTCATGTTATGCTTTAAAAAATATCACAAGTGATGTTATAAGTAAGATATTGCATGAATATTTGCAAGTATGGATGATAGGAAATAGTGGAATTTTTCGATTCCTGGTATTCAGACTATGACAAAACTCTGGGAATCACTGGGATTAGATGGCGACAGAACGTAGGGAATCATTGGGATCAGATTGTGACAAAATTTAAGGAATCGTTGGTACCAGGGAGGTTATTGTTAACGGTTATGTTGGGGGGGCAACCTTTCTCAATAGCTAATGTAGTCTTCAAACTAGGTGATGGAACAATGACATAACATAAAAATAATTGAGGGACCTATACAATTACAAGTAACATTATTATAATTAGAGTAATGAGTATTTTATTTATGTTGGATTTAGTAGCTCTATGTGTGTGTGCACGTGTGTATGTATCGATAATATGACTTTCGCGCTTCCAAATATATGCATATTAATGAATTATAAATTGAAATGTATCAAATATGTTTGCGACAATTTACTTAGACAAGTTCATCACCCATAAGGTCTAGATTTTGTAAGTCGACAACAGTGTTTGTAAGAATTTAGCCTGACAGAATTGTCAGTCACTGTCGCATCTCAACTGACCCTTAAGGAGGGGGAAATTGGTGTGGGACAAGGTGGATGATATGGGGAAAAAAAATATTTTTGCGACGGTGTTCAGTTTGGTTATTTGAAATTTTGGTTTGGGGAAAGAAAAACAATATCGTTCTAAAGCTCTTAAAAGGTGTTTAGAAAATGGATTTTGTGGGGAGGTGGTTATGGAATGAAAGGGAATGACAATATGCAAGTTTGACAGCGTTCGAACGGGAATTAACGTTGATCCGCAGTTGTCCTGCCTGAAAATAGTAGATCGATCGGCAAATGTCCCAACTGAATAGAGCAAATAAAATTAAATCCATGATGTTCGGCCAGTGAGGAAGTTTCACCACTTATCCTAAGCAAAATATAAACACAACACTTGCAAAAGAAAAGGCCACAACACTCCAAAAAGCATAAAATATAAAACATCCTCTCAAATTCAAAAAATCAACAAAAAATAAAAACAAAAGAACCACCACACAAAATATATAAAATTTACCTAATAGATAATTAACTAGTAATAGATAAATAGGAAAAGAATCAAAAAAGGAATAAAAGCTAGCTGCAAAAGGGAAATATCGAAGGGATCGACTCCCGTGAATGCTGAAGCCTTCAATTCCGCAGGATCACGATTCACATGATCGGAGTCGTGGAAGTCATGATCCCGTGAGGATCTTTCCCGCATAGAATTCTCAAGATACTATAATTGCTACAGTATCGTGTGACTCAACATTATTTGAGATGGTAGACGGGCAGCCAAAACAGTCTGTTTTTCTTTTTATGTTTTATTATTATCTTTCATTCTCTTTTAGTCATTTCTTATATATGTGTTGTATTAGAGTTTGAAGATATTTTTGATAATATTTTCTGTTAGGACGGCTGCCTGCATCCAGGGTTTCCCCTTCTAAGATTGTATCTGAATGTGAAATAGTGCTCCAAGTGTATCTCATCCGAGGTGGTGATCTCCTTCCAAGGAATCAAGTAGTTGTTCTAGTTGTAGGTCGTTTTCGAAGAGGTAGTTATTAATTATCTAACTCCTCCGCAACCTTTTCAGCCACTGCCATTACATCCCTCCCTCTTCATTTCCCTCGCAGTTACAGGCCTCCACCTTGGTTGTCGCCCCTATTCCCTCCCTTACCTTGTTGTTTCAACTATTGTCCAACCCCCCGTACTTGCTACAACCGCCAAGGACAGCAATCTTGCTATCTTTATTCCTACAATCTCACCACCTATTTCATTCATTCTAGCGACTTCCCTCATTGTCATAGCCCTGGAACAGCACTCCTCTTGCTGTCCTGCAGTTCACAACCCTTCCCTTCGCTGCCCCTCGCTGTCTCAGCCCTCCACTTGGCTGTCGCTACTGTTCCAAGCCCTCCGCTTCACCCCCAATGCAATTCCAGCCCCTTCTTTTGCTGTCCCAGCAAACCACAGCCCATTTCAACCTCCTAACACCACTCCCCGACCACCTAGCTAACCTCCAGCAACCTGGGATCGAGCCCTAGTGTGAGTTTGTATCTTATTTTGTTGTAATTTCCCATCCAAGTGTATTTCGTTGTCACCGTCTATTTTTTTTAGTAATAACATTTGCTTTTCCTATTATGGGTTGGGTTCTCCGGTATCACTCTCTCACATCTTCTCCTAGCTAAAATTAAAAAATTACACAATATTCAGCCTCCTCTCATGTCTCAATATCACTTGTTTTTCCTCTTATGACCTCCGAATTCCACTCTTTTTTCCCCTATTGCTCTCCCTCTCTACTCTCTATCAACCCCTCCCTCTTCTTGATTGAATATTCAAGTAACCCTTGATCAAAATTAGCCTCCAATGCTCATCAATTAAAATAAACTAGCTTCCAGCAACGCTCGCATATGCTTTCTTTGAGGCCGCAGAAAATAAAGTCCAATATACACAAGTTCAGTGAGAGATTTGCCAAAAAAAGAGACGTTTAGGATGGGATTTGTATTATAACCCCAAGTAGCAACCAACTATTCAACAATTAAACAATAATTGATAGAAAATCATTATGCGTATGAACAACATATACTACGCATAAGCACAAGGCCAATTGATATTTCAGGTACGCTTACTGGCAATATGTAATCTTTCAAGGTATACCAAGAACAAAAAAAAAACTCATAATAATTTCCAAGCACAAAGATAATCATTCTTAAATTTATAGCCTGAAAGATGCTTGGGAAATATTCAATATCGACAAAGAGAAATCATATCCTTTTTCCCTATTTCCTAGAATGGAATGGATACAAAAAGAGAACTGAAGAAAAGAAAAGTTACAAGCAAGTGGAGCTACAAATGAGCCAAGCATTAGATAAGCTGCCCATGGCTCTTCAATAAGAACTCATTAATGATCGTTTGATTAGCTAATCAAAAGAGTTTGAACACTTATAAATACTCGATTGTTAAATAAATAAATTTAAATAGCTTCCTCGATTCATTTATGTTTACTGATAGAATCATTCAAATATTGTTAACAACCTCGTTAAGAAGCTTGATTACAACTTAATTAAGATTTATTAATTCGGTATCATTTAAATTTTGGAAAATTTACATATCTAGCATAGAATTCTTATGTATTCACATATTACACACCTAAACTTTCATATTTATATACATAATAATTTGGTGCTTTAAACCTATGCATGAAAAGGTATATTTACTTTAAGAAAAAGGTAATAGTGCTATTTATGATATAATAATAATATTTCAAGTACTAATGTGTGTAAATATGAAAGTTTGGGTGTGAGATATCTAAATACATTAGAATTGTGTATTATGTATGAAAATGCCTCTTAAATGTTTATTTTTTAAGCCCAACAAGCCTTGTTTGACATGGCTAATTTATCCAAACAATGGCTCATATTAAGCTAAAGTATGATTTGATAAACGCTAGATTATAGCCTGTTTATTTTTTAAATAAGTTGCTCATTAATAAACTAAATAATTTCTATATGAACTGAGCTCGAATAGGATTTTTGACGAGCATACTCGAGCTCGAACATATTCCAAAAAGGTTGAATTTGGCTCGAGCCAAGCTCGAACAAGCTTTTCATAAACAAGCTTGAACTCAAACAAGCATCTAGTTAGCTCGACTCATTTTAGCCCTACAAGTAAGTTATTATAGTTTATTCTAAAGCTACAAAAAAAACTATCTTCTGGATCCAAATATCATGAAGTAACAATAAACTAAAATTAATGAAAAGTCTCGAAAAATTAGAGCCTACAGTAGAGGTGTGCATTAGGTCGATTAAGATGAATCGGTTTGAAAATTTTACAAACTGAAATCCAGGATCCAATCAACCGAACAAAATAATTTTTCAATGGAACCAAACCAGTCAAACCGAATTTTAATTCGGTTTGATCGGTTCGCTTCTACAGAAACGAAATTTAAATTTTTGATATATTAAAAATAAGAAAACACATACAAATGCAATGACATAATTATAACAAATCATATTCAATTGATTAAATTAATATGCTTACAAAAAATGAAGTTGCAAAAACAAAACTAATGGTTTACAATTTCTACAATCATATATTCAAGTGACATAGAAATGGTTTTCGATCGGTTTGATTTTTTTTTAAAACCTGAATTGTAAACCGTAAACCAAAATATACAAAATTTAAAACCATGATTTGAACCGTTATTTTAAAAACTAAAACAAATCAATAAAACAGTTCAGTTTTTTGGATTTATCCAAACAGTGCACACCTCTAGCCTACAGAAGCAAAAAAATTGACGAAATTTAAAAAAATAAATATAATTTAAAAAAAAACGTAGATGATTTGTAGGGATGAAAAAACTTTTATTAATTAAAATCAATGATGAAATAAGAGGCGTGGGGCGGCGGGTAACATTTCCACCATTATAACTTAAATATCACTTTTCAAGCCTCAAAAGAACAATTAAAAGAAAAATACTTGCCATAGCATGCATAAAGCGGAGTACAACAACATTGCCCTACAGCCTGCAAATAGATAGAGCATTATGCATTTAATAGCAAAAAATTTTAGATCTAAGTCTACAACAACAAGCCTTTATCCCACTAACTGGTTTCGGATACACGAATCCTTTTTCTCCATTGTGTTCTATTGAGTGTCATATTTTGATTTAATTCTATTAAATTAAGATAATTTATTTACAGCATGTCCAAGTCTTTTTAGGTTTACCTCTACCTTTCTTAACAGAAGTCAAATATAAAATATCTACTTTTCAAGCCCATTCATCAGATGATTGAAGTTCAATGTTACCAAACAATATAAGATGGCTCTCTCTAATTTTGTTTGACAATGAAGCTACACCAATCCTTTCACGGATAGATTCGCGTTCTACATTTCGTCTCTGCATTCGTCTCTGCATGTCAAGCCAATCATCCACCTAAGCATTCTCATCTCAGCGACACTTAACTTAATTGTATGCTTCTCTTTAACAGACCAATAATTTGCGTCATAAAGCAATGTAGGTCTCACCACAATCTTAAAAAAATTTCCTTTAAGTTTAAGTGGCATCTTTCTATCATACAATAGGTGTGATGTATTCCTCCACTTCATCCATCCAACTTGAATTTTATTAATAGCATCCCCATCTATATCATCATCACTTTAAACAATAGACCCGAGATATCTAAAATGTTCACTCCTTTTAATGATTTGATCATACATTGTTACAACTCTGCCACTAAATCTCCTACTACTAAAATTACATTCCATGTATTCAGTTTTAGATCAACTCAAATGAACACTTTTAGACTCTAATTTAGACATCCATAATTCAAGTTTTCCCTGACCACTAATTTTTTATCTAAGTCTGAAAAAAAAATTATCAAGGTTTGTAAATTTTAGATATAAGTCTGAAAAAAAATGTTCAAGATTTGTAAATTAACAACGTTGGTGTAAAAAATTTAGGAAAATAAAATTTAGATCCAAGTCTGAAAAAAAAAAGGTTAAGTCAAATTTATTCTCAAATTTTACAAATAAAAACATAACTAAACAAAAAGAAATCAAGCAATAAAAAACAAGAGCTATTGTTTGCCAATTAATAAAAGAGTTTGTGCATACTGTATGTAATACTACATATCGCTGACAAAAAAAGTGTAAATGTGCCTTACCATAAATGCATCCAAAAATGCACTGAAGTGCGGCTGGGAAGGCATTGGCAGCAGTAATACAGCGACAGAAAACAGACATAAGTTGCAAACGAAGTGCATTGTTTACAGGGGTTACTCGGAAATCAGCAGGTAAGCTTTCAACACTGGTGGTACCTGAATTTATATTTCAAAAGAGTATATTAAAATACCACCATAATTGTTAACATTATCTGGCGAAATAATAAGCTGCCAAAAAATGAAAAATTAGACACAGGAATAATGGCGCAGAGCAAAACCAGTTTGAAGTTACAGAAAATCATAGCAAAATTATTGTAAAATAAATTTACAAAATATATGAAGAGACTATGTTTCACCCCATGCCGATTGCTTGGATAGAAATTTGTAGAAGCTGAAGAACAAGCACTTGGATACACTAAATTTCATTATTCATGGTTGCCCAAGAATCAGATAAAATAATATTTTAACGTAAAAATAAAGGGTAGGGGACAATAAAATGTCATAAAATCATCATAATTAGCATTGTCCAAACTATTTTGGAGACGGTAAACAAAATATAAAATCTTCCTATTATTCAATATGACAAGATGAAAGAAGAAGTCTGCTCATTTCAATGTGTTTTTCAGCGTGTATAATATTTTAAATGGCCAGGAACTAAATACATGGGTTTTTAATAGGATTTAAACATAATTGATGATTAGATAGTGAAAATTTGACAACAATAGACTTTAAAAGTGGGATTATGCATGTAATCCTATCCTCCCCACTTTTGCAGATGTTTTATTAATGGTTCAAGTTTAGACATGATTCTATCCGATAACTAGTTACTCCATAAATAGTGGAAATAAAATTTTCAATCCGTTTCCTCAGATAAGGAAAAACCCCAGAAGAGCTCTGGGATCTCCAAAGAAAAAAAAATCAATGGTGAACCACTGCTAATCAGCTGATTGGCAAAAGAACTGCAGTCCTCCAACAGTATTCCTTTGGAGATCCCATAGCTGATTAGCAGTGGTTCACCATACCCAAAACTATGAGGACTCATTCACCAATAAATATTGGGAAATTATCACTTATTATATTAGAGAAACACTCATGATCTTACACTCTCCCATCCTAAAGTCCCCATCCAAATCTCTTCCAATTTTCAGCTGTTTATAGGCTAAGAAATGAAATATTTTGCCAATTAAATGAAATGTTTGATGGGGAAATAGTGGGAAGCTAAATGTGCAGGTTAATGAGGTGGTGGTGTTTGTTAGAAAAAAACATTTAATATCTGATAAATACATCATCATTCTCTCTTACATAGAGAAAAATTGGATTTGAGTTTGATATTTAAGAAATATCTCTTCTCCGTCTTGGTTAATTGATGCTGGTAGAAATGAAAAAGCTATACCAAATTGATATAGCCTACAAAAATAAATCAGAATTTTAAAATAAATGGAAAGAATAATTTCATTACTACAAAAGAGAAACAACACAAGATAAATGAGGATGCTCACCCATGACGAAAGCGGAATTGCTCGATTAAAGGAGATTCATTTAACTATTACATTGAGGAATTACAAATCTGAAAAACAAGAATCTCTTGCTCTTGAAGCACGAATACAAATAAAAGGACACAGTCACGACACAATACGGACATGACAAAGCATAATTGCAAAAATTATGACACAAAATACAGTGGACACGGTTTTATATTTAAAAATTTATTAATATGAAATACAAAATTTTCAATCATTCTATAGTAAAGACATCACAAAATGAAACATAATATCATAGTTGAAATTTTCTATAAATAAAAAAAACATAATTAATAATTAAAAAAATATTTTATTAGGAGCATTCATTTGTATACCATCATATCTCTGTCATGGCTTATCATGTCATCATATCTTGCAACGTCCCATCGTGCTGGTGCCATGTCAAAGCCCAATTTTATAATATAAAAAAAAAATCTGGAAACAGTTTATGGCATGTCGAACATGGGTTGGAGTGTGTCATAATCATGTCCGTGTCCGTGTTCGTGTCCTAGTCCAACACAAACACAAAGGCTATTCAAAAGTGCTCATGCTTCTTAGCCCTTTCTCTCTCATCCTTAAGCACTCTCCTTCAAATGTCATCCATTTTTAAGCCTTTCAAGAACTCAAAAACTCTTTGGCCAATTGAAAGAGGTGTAGATATGGGCGGGTTGCTTTTGAAAGAACAAATAATTGAGCTAGTCAATGTCAAGCATTAGTTGAAAAGTGCAATAAACATCCAAATATCCAAAAGAAACTTGATCATCCCTCCTGATTATTTATTTTTCCATGAAAATTCAAAAATTGCACATAATCTATTTCACCTATTTTGTTGCCCAACTTCCAACTATCTTGCCTCCAGCAAAATTCCTAGCCTTCCTACCAAACAATTCTATCTCCTATTTATTACTTAATACACTGAAATTTAAATATTGTGCATAGTCTCTCTTGAACCAACTTTGAACTTGCATGCCTCCACCACTAAGCATCCCCTTACGTACTGAAAATCATTCCCAAGTAATTTCTCTAATTTACTTGATTCATGCACTTCCACTAAGCACTAACTTCTCTCTATGAAAAACTTCGCAAAAATAAATAAATATTCAGATGCTTCTAGTATTCCATTACACCTTATTATCAAAATCCATGAAACTAAAATAATTTCCAACCAAAGAAACGTTCCACCCGATGCACACCAGATCCCCATCCATCAACAGAACAATAGGTTAATAAGCAAAAAAGCTTCACAATTTTAAGCCATAATTTTGCGCATAAACTAAAATGTTAGGCTTCAAAATGCTAGGCCTCTTGGATTTCCAATAGTGCTTTCTATTATAAGTTACATTATAGATAGGTAAGCTCATTTTTTATATTTTTTGTTCATAAAAAACATATGACCCTTGAAGCCTGTTTGTCTTGGTACTACTGTCTCAGCAGCCTTCCAATACAAATATAGAGCCACTAACAAATATCTAAGTTAACAGTAATGCTAATACCAAGTATCTTTCAATCAAAAAATATATAGGCATCCACATGGTGTGTTGTGCTTCGCGCATGAACCATTTGATTGTTAAAAATGTGTAATCAAAAACTTAGAAACATATTTGGTCCTACAAGCGCCTCAACAGAATAAAAAATCTAACACTAAATTTATAGCACATAATATTCTAAAAAAAAAAACTACATAGATGGCGAACAAATCTAATATTAATCTATAATAATAGAAAGTAAAACTGCTCACCATTAAACAGGATAAATAGTTTTTCTATCAAATCAGAGTCATCTAAATTGACACCAGCGGTCCTGCGCTTTAGTAAATCCTCTCCTCTTTTAGCAACAGGATCTTGACTTTAAAACAGTATAAGACAGACAAATATCAATGAGATGCCTCTCTTGTGATTAAATGAATACAGCCTTGTTGCAACATCAACCAATAAACAAGTACCTATCAGAAGCAGCAGCTAAATAAAGAGGATAGGCCAGCCCAGGTGCTAGCTGCATTGATTCGATAATATGCAAAATCCCAAGCTGCAGAAACAAAAAAATAACACGGAAAAGCATCAAAGCCAAAGTACTTAAATTAACAAACAAAAGACGACTGTTTAGCAGTTTACAATAACTTCAAGCATAATTAACAAAGCTACCTTCCTCTTTAGCAGAACATCTCCTTTCAATGGAAACTTTCCTGTAATGCGATCGGATTGAGCCAAAGAAAGCCCAGCCGGGCAGCCAACGCTTCAAGTAAAAGATTGATAAATAGGAGATAAGTCAACAATCTATTGGCAATTAATCATTGTAGTCCACAACAAAGATGACATACCCAAGTGATGGCGGTTGGTATAAAATCGTATGGAGACAAAATTCCACAAAAAGTTGTTTGTCCTTACCATCAGAAGACTTGTATTTCACATAAATCTTTTCATCAAGCTGACTTAAATCGCACTCACCAATTGCCTAAAATAATCAAAGAATATCTTCCATATTTTATGAATTCAAAACTAAAAACAATAATCAGAAAGTAGGAAATTATAAATCAAAAAAATATGTTGAATAGAATGGAATTCTAGAAAATATTTCCCACTTTTATGATACAAAACAATAGCAAACCCAAAGCAAAAGATAAAAATAAAATAAAAAATTGCAAGAAGATTAAGTTTTGATGCTTTACAGCAAGCTTTTTAGCAAGGCGTGACATCTCAATTGGCCATGTTAGAAGCCAAACCAACTCAATCTATGCAATTTGGCTATTGTTAATCCATATCTTAACACCATACATTCACAACTAATCCTCCAAAAATTTCAGAGTAACAATATAGTGTGCATTAATCTAACCAAACAGTATTAAATTAATGACATTATCAAAAACTAATCTGCTAAATGTTATTTCACCATTTTACTCTATAATTCAACTGTGCAGATTTTTTTCAACCACTTGAGTTCATTTGATTTTTTTAGCTTCTCCTCATGCTTATTTTTAGAGGGTTTCTTATGTACCTTGCCATAATTAAGAGATGTGAGTAGAAGGCATCATCAGCCTTAATAAGTGGAACCAGAAGAGTGTTTCTCAACCCAATTAAGTGGAAACAATTCATAAGGGATCAATATATGTGAAAAAGATTGCCACAATCACAATATTGTTTGCAATGAAAAGTATCTGTACAAGTGACAATGTATCAAAGATTTGTTACCTATATACAAGTGCTTGTTGATTATTTGCATATGTAAACATTCATGCATGTCTAAATAACTTGCTCGTGTGAGTGCCTTGTTGATGTATAATCACAGGTGCTTTACTTCATTTTTATACTCAAGTTTACATGTGCGGATTATAGAGTTAGAGTATCACCATTTGCATCATGAATAACTTTATCCCAATTGTTTGGGCTTTAGCTTCATCTTCATCAATATCTACTGATTATTGTGCAATGTTTGAAAACTATTGTGTAAATACTTTTGGCCGACATCTACACACCCGTGGTCAAACCACTTTCCTTCTTAAATTCTCGGGCATTTACGTACATACCACGCAATTATTATGAATTTACATACCTAACACCTAAATTCTACTTTTTAGATTTATAACATCCAAATCTTTCATATCACATAAAAATACCACATTTAAACTTTAAAAAGTGAAATACACATTTACATACATAAGGAATGGCATGCATGTAAAAATTAAGGTTTAGGGTCCGTTTGGAGCAGCGGCGCAATACCGCGCCACATTTTTCAATTGTTTGGGGTGGAGGTGTCGCTGCGGCTATCCGCATTTTAACCAAAATACGGGTCGTCTCGCAGACCCCGCGACCCAGCGCCCTGCTCGACTTTTTACCATCGTGCCCTCTATTATCTTGCCCTAACTCGAATCATTCAAATTTACCTCGTGCCCAACCTGGAGACTACAATCTTCCCCTCCTCTTCCTCCTCTTCTCCGACGTTGCTCACGCTACCTGGTTCCCCTTCTTCCTCTTCTCTCGCTTTTCTCACGCTGCCTGGTTCCTCTTCCTCATCTCCCTCCTTTGTTTCCCATTGGTAAGCACTTTGCTTTTCTAAAAAGTGTGAATGCTTGTTTGTTGGATTTGTGATGTCAGATGTGAATGTTGTTCGGTGGCATGGATGTGTGGTATGTGGTTGTGTGGCTCGAATTTGTTGGCTCGAATTTGGTGTGGATGTAGCTGATTTTTTTGTCAATGAGGCTGTGGGTGTGACTGTGTGGCTTGAATTTCTTGTATGCCTCGAATATATTGTGGATGAGTCTGCGTTGGTGTGGTTGTGTGGCTCAAATTTGTATCGCTTGAATTTTTTCTACTGTTCTGAAGTTGTTTTTTTTCTCGGATATCAAATATATTGTTATAACAATTCTATTGCAAACAACATTATTACACAGGGGCGGAATGGTCATTTATCCAGAAACAGCTGTGTGACAGTTGTTTTCAAACCGTAAAAAACAAGCAGGCGGCCAGCTTTACCGCAGCAGCTTCCTGGGGCAGCTAAGCTGCAGCTGATAAGTTGATAAGTTGCAGCTGCCCCAAACAGACATTTAGTTGTTTGATGCGTAAATAAATAAGAATTGAGTTGTATAAATGTAAATCTTCCTGAATCCTTCAATGTTATTTTAAATTTTTCATCTTGAAGGTGCATTATCAACCCTCTATCTCAGGTGTCCAAATCATTTCTCTATTTTTTTAATATACTATCTTCAACAGATGTTACTCATATTATTGCAAAAAAACATACATTAATTAAATGGTTTAAAATCCAAGCAATTGAAATATATGAGTAGAAAAAGGATTGAAATAACCACCATAAGTGACAATGGCATCTTAAAAATCCTATTTCAACACCTAAGGGGCTATCTGATTGCAAGTAAGATTTAATTTAAATAGGATTTAGTAAATTGTGTAAATCTGAATTTATCAAATCCTTTTGTGATTAAATCATAAAAACTGTTTAGTATGTTAGTAAGTAAATCCTAATAAATCTTGAGAAACTGTTTAGCAATATTTAAAAATATTTAATAGGATTTAGGTTGTTAAAAGCCTTCAAAATAGGCATCTGTCAAAAACATAAATCCTATACTTCAAAAACATGTTTTCAAAAACTTCCATATGATTTCCAAACAGATTTCGGAGTTAATAGCTTAACATTGCTTATTAATGATATAATTATTAAGTCAAAGTAATTTTATTTTAATTTATTATTAATAGATATACTCATAAATAATTAAATATTTATTAAGTAATTAATCATTATTAATAATTTAACTTAACTAAAGATAAAAAATAATAATTTAACACTCATTAGTTAATAATTAATTTCTAATTTATTAAACTAACTAATAATTGTAGGACTTTACTAAATTAATTAAATTTAATAAGTAATTTATTTTTTATTATTAATAGTTAAATAAATACATATAAATTTCTATAATTATAATTAATTTGATAACATTTTAATTTATTATTAATTATTTATCATATAAATTAACTTAAATAAAATTAAATTAAAACCACAAAACCATCTTCCCCTTTCTGTCTCCTACCCAAATCCTTGCTCAAAGCCTCTCCTCTCCTACTAGTTTTGCCCAAAACTATCACATCCATGGCTAAACTCTCGCAATGCAAGTCGCGGTTTGAGCTGGGAAGGCAAAAACGGGATCGCGATGTACAAAGACATCTAAAACTTCCATCTTTCATCTAATTCCGATCCGCTCCCCCGCATTCACGAGTTTTAGGCGGTGTTTGGCTGCATTACGGATTTACGTTAAATAGGATTTAGCAAATTTGAATTTATCGAATCTATTTTGATGGAGAAAAGCTTTGAAGCCATCGATTGTAAATGCGCCTGCGACTCGGATTTACCCCAGGAATAAAGACGAAAAGTGGGGAAAACTGGCAAAACATGGGGAAATTTGATTTAACGGACTGTTGGATTTAATATTTAATTTTGTTCTTTTTGGATTTATGGTCTGTTTGGGGTAGTTTATAACTGCGGGCGGCGTTTTGAAAACGTCGGCATGTTGTTTGTTTCGCTCGTTTCTCCAGCTTATCCCAAAACTGTGTTTTATATTTGTTAAACAAGCGACCCGCGGGAAGATCACTATGGGCCGTGTTCGTTCGGATCTTTTACTCCCGTGCTCTCCTCGCTAGGGAACCCATCGCGCATTCCTCTGCCTAGTCGCTCCTCCCTCTTCTTCAGCAATCCTTCTCGACAGGGAGACAGACTGATCCTATGGAGGGATCAGTAGCGAAGAGCTTGGCTAGGCTGAGTTGGTCACTGAGGAAACGAGAGAATGGCGCAGCACGATGTTGACCTCATTTTTAATGAGGTCTTAGTCTCCTACTCTCAGAACCCATAATCTAGCCTTAGGAGTTCCTTGTTGACCATCCTAGCGGACTAGTAATGGAGCCCACCTCTCGTAGAACTTCAAACCGCTTCTTGACTTTTTTTTTAAGAACTCGCATGAGTGGTTTCAAGCACTCAACTTTTAGTTGCAAGGGCTAAGGACCAACATGCAGAGGGCCCGAAAATGAGTTCCTATATGAACAAACAGCCTTAGGCGAACCCCTTGTGACTCGATTACTCGCGAACGCCGCAATTCACGCACTCACTGCACCACACACGACTTTAACTTGAATCGACTCGACCGTCGGCAAAATTGTCCGGACGACCCTGTATGACGAAATAGACCACGCCGACGCGTCCGGAACGTCAACTTTAGCTAGGAAGGACCCCTGTATTGTTAGGGTTACGCGCGCACACAAATAACACAAAAATCGATGTATTTTTTTTCTTTAGCGGGATGCGGGCCCGGACTCAACTCATGTTCAACTTGAATTCGATTTAGGCTGGACTCGAGCCTGAACAAGAGTTAAGTAATTTGAATTTCAAATTTCAAATAAAATATTTAATCCAGTTTTAATGAAATTAAATTAGGAGTTATTATATGCCAAATAAAAATCCTACCCCATTGGAAATTCATCAATTACCCGCCCATTATCGCATAACAAACTTTTTGGAATTCCTCGAATACAAGATCCCGCTTAGCTCCTTCCT
>NW_018252054.1:47095-47788 GCF_001263595.1 Phalaenopsis equestris | reverse complement strand
CCCCCCGCCGCGTCACCGAGTCTCTACGGCCCGACTCCCGCTCGCCTTCTCTCCCTCTCTGCACTGCGCCTCTTCCTCCTCTCGACAGACCCCCGCGTCTCCCTTCCAGTCGTGCCTCTCCTCTCTGAGTCGAGACCGCTCAAGCCTGCTTCGCCCTCCGCTGCACCGAAGCTCTCGCTCGCCTGTCCTCTGTTGCACTAAAGTCCTCGCTCACTCTCCCGAGCTTTCTCTGCTCGATCCCGCCCAATAGAAGGGACGAGGCGCTCGACCCTTTGCTATGCCGAAAACCTTCGCTTCGCTCTTCCTTCTCACGCCGAACAGCAGCTCGACGCTGCTCTCCCTGAACCAAAGGTCGCGCTCCCTCGATCCCACTCCTTCTCCGCTCGCTTGCTCTCCTCTGTGACTCAACGCTGTGAACCGAGCTCCCGAGCTCTCATCTCCCGCTCGCCTCTGCTCGCCTCTGCTCCTTTGATCGGCACCGAAGAAACCCAGCTCCCTCTTTCTCTCTCGATCGCAGCTCTAGCTGAAGCTCCCCGAAGCTCGCTCCTGCTGTGTCTTCTCTCGCGCGACGAGAATTGTTCATCCAGCAGCCCTAACCGAATTTCCTTCACCTACGGCAAACCTCCCTACTCGATTATCTCCAGGCCTCATCTCCAGGCCTCTTAGGAAGGTGAATTCTAAACCATTTTTTTT
>NW_018252054.1:21232-46841 GCF_001263595.1 Phalaenopsis equestris | reverse complement strand
GCTTATCATCCGTGACTTTATCTTGTGTGTTTTGATTATCCACTGTTCTTTTAATTGTTTTAATTGTGTTTACTTGCTTTTATCTAGGAATCATCTGATACGCTAGTGTTACAATGATCTTGTGTGGGCATGGAAAAATGGAATCGTTCTTCATTAAATTCAAACTAATGTTTAATAGTTGTTAAAATCGTGGGCTTGCTTACGTCAACCATAAATTATTGAATGTGAACTTTTTCCGAAATGAGTCTTCCTTCTACTATTATTCCAATATTCTTTACTGGAACCTGCTGATTTTTTTAGAAGGATTCACATACGTACCACATAATTCTCGTGGATTTACATATCCAGCACCCAAGTCTTAGAACCAACTTGTATGTCAATCATATGTACTTGTATGCCTAATACCTAAGCTTTGTTTTACATACATGCCACTCAATTGCTATGTGCTTGCATATTTATCACATTGGCTTCAATTTTTATGTGCATACCATACAATGCTTATATTCTCTGCATATGTGGAACCTAAGCTTTATAGTTACACCACTCTAATCTTTAATTTTACGTAAGAGGTACTTCTATTTCTTAACGTGAAATGTATCTTTTCATGCCTAGGATTTATATGCTGTTTTGAAAATAATTTGGGCACCATTTTGAAGCAATTTGAACACTGTTTTGGGATGTTTTTGCTTGTTGATTTAGAGAGGCTTACACAATGTTTTGAGGCGAATTTAAGGTCTGATTTTTATGCATTGTTTTGGAGCCAGTTTAGGTGTCAATGGGCTGATTTTGCGCACTGCTCTTGGAACAAACTTAAGAAATCTTCTCGAGAGTCTATTTAATTACAGTTGTTGAAAGATTTTAAATTTTTTTAGGTTGATTCACTTGTTATTTCCTCTTTTGATTTCTTAGTTTTGAAAGTGGATCAACATTTTCTTTTCGTTTGTTTTGGTATTTTTGTTAAATGGTTAAGTCATAAAGATGGGGATTGATGATTTAATTAATTAAAAGATATAGAAAACCTTAAATCACCTTAAGCATAAGTTAAAGAGTAGGTTTCCTAGAGTTTTATGAGCATACCCTAGGTGAGAGTCCATTCACATAGCCCTCAATGTAGGCTTCCTAGATTTTAGGTGCACACCCTAGGTAAGAGTGCATCCACCTAATCCTCAGCATGGTCTTCCTAGATTTTAGGAATACAACCTAAGGTGAGAGTCCATCCACCTAATCCTCAGCAAGGTCTTCCTAGATTTTAGGAATACACCCTAAGGTGAGAGTCCATCCACCTAATCCTCAGCATGGTCTTCCTAAATTTTAGGAGCACACCCCAGATGAGAGCCCATCCACCTAATTCTCAGCATAGGCTTCCTAGATGTGTGAGCCCATCCACCTAATTCTCAGCATAAGCTTCCTAGATTTTAGGAGCACACCCTAGGTGAGCGTTCATCCACCTAGTTTTTTTTTTTTTTGAATGAATAATAAAACTAGACACTTGAGTCTGATTCACAAACTGATCAAGACACTAGACACCAGACCAGGATGCACCGAGACGTAATTTAATTCATGCTTTCTTAATTAAATCAACAATGAAATTCTCACAATGACTTAACTTACAGTAAAACCCAGTGCATTGGAATTTAAGCTTGAATATTACACTTAAATCTTTTTGGCAATTAGGGTAATTTGTTAACGTCACATATGGATCATCGGACTAGAATGAGTCTAGAGTCTAGGTGGCGAGGGCGATGACGACATTGTTTATGTGTGATTAAACGAGGGATACGAAGTGGAATTATTAGAATGGTATCTCCTACCAATAAGGGAGAGGGAAGAACCTATGATACTATTCGCCGATTCTTGGTGGGATCGTTGCCCTCGACACTCTTAGGTTGGCAGTAGCTCTAACACGATTAGAGTGACTAGTCAGTGGACTGTACGACTTTACAAAAATAAAATAAAAATTTCTTTTGCATGTTAAAAAGAACTCTACATAAAAAGGACTTGAACAACAACAAACAACAACATTTGCATGAAAATCTTTCTATGAAAATTTATAAAAGTCCATGGTTAGTCAATTGGATTGAGGTTAAAAACTACATTCTGTAGATTTTCAAGTTGGCAACTCTTACTCAAGGTCGGGAAACACACAGCCCAGCTCTGAGCCCCCACTTTTACCACTGTTTTATATCCAGTCCTGATCTTTCATATGTGGCTAAGGGTTTCTTTTGCTCGTGATTTTTACAACTCATTTTTCTGACTTTAGCGTTGGGTTTTCTCGTCTTATGTAATTTTCTTGCAAATTTATTTAAATCTGCTGCAAATCATACTATGCTCGCAACATTAATAACGCAACAGTAGCAGATACTCAGGTACATTTTTACAGTTTATTCACAGCATTTTATTTTTCAAAGCAAATTTTATTTACCTACGATTTGCTTACTTTGCATGCAAAATCAGAACTGAAACCAAAATCGAAACAACAAAACCAAACATTGACACCAAAACTGTGAAGCGAAAACTACTAATCTCAAGCACTTAAACCCTGAAGTCGTCACGACGACAGGAGCTTGGAACCAACTTTGTGGTTGGAACCAACTTTGTGGGCAAAGCTAAATTCGTGGGCAGCATGACGAGGAACTCAGACAGAGCAGCAAGAGGATCTTTTTCAGTATTATCTCTTCCTAGCATAATAACAACCCATAGGAATTCGAGGTAGCTCGCCTAGAGCGACGTAAAACCTCACCCTCTTTTAGGCTACACAACCATGTTGTGTAGCGTAAGTCCTAACTCGCCTTAGGTTCCGAGGTTGTCATCTGGAGTGACGTAAAACATCTTATCTTGGCGGGCTATTTGCATAACCAGTTATTATGCAAATGTAAATCTCAAATAATAAAATTGACAGAATTCAACATTCAAATAAAATTCTCTCTAAAACACAATCACACAGTAGGATAGTTTAGGAAGTCACTGAGGGTTCTCCTCAGGATCTATGACATCCCCTACCTTTTCTTTTCTTTGGACTCCTGAAATAACTGTTCCTATTTGAGCCGCTCCCATTTGCCTTTCCATGTCCTACCGTGAGAACCTAAACTTTGGAATCTTGAAAACTAATACATTTAATCATTATCAAGAGTTTTCTCAAGTGACCCCAGTCATTTGAGATGTAATTAACTATAGGGGTTTGCTTTTATAGGAAACTTGGAACTCAGGCAAAATAAACCATGTTTAATCTTTATATTATATATGGAAACTTATCGGTTATACATAAAAGGTTCGCAGACCAAACGGATGTCACAAATCTCTTAATTTACGGGATTGGGTCAGCAGACCAAACGGATGTCACAAATCTCTTAGTTTACGGGATTGGGTCACGCCGAGATCTATACTTATCTTTCGGGAGGGTGTAATATTCGCGGTATTAAGCCCGATTATGCAAACTATTGGACGAATGAGATCCATTTGGTCTCATTTCTTTTTCAAAATTAAAACATACTACTTTCGAAACCAAACTATATATCTATTATATTAAATTACATTTCAAAAAATTATTTTTATATTCATATTTTCAAATCTATCAAAAAGTTGACCGACACACGAGTGTTGTAGAGCTCGCAGCAAGCGCTTCCATTAGAGTTTAGGTAGGTGCAGGCGGTGCAATGACCATTGTCCTAGTGAGGCAGCAACCCCAATGGAGAAAGCCCTATTCGCATCAATAGAGAAAGAGGTACCCCCGACATTGTCGGCGATGGTGGAGGGAGAAAGAAAGATCTAGCAAGAGAGTTTCTGAGAAGCAGGGTTGAGGAATGTGCAGCGTGGGCGGGATTAAGAAGAGGAAGAAAATGAAGCAGAAGACATGAACAGTGGAGTTCTTAATAGATCTATATTTTTTTCCTAGAACAGTAATGAAATGGGGAAAGGATTTATAACATATGCATATATTTTTATATATATGTATATATAAGTATAGATATTAATAATATAAATTAGGAGTGGTACTTGATTAATCATGGATTGACCAGAGCACTGTTAAATGTTTGGTTCTTAGTAGGACGGAGAGGCTCTAGATTGTAGTGACATTCCTTTGCATCAACCAAATTCATGTTCATCTTTATCATCAATTTTTTTCATCTTGATGTTCATACTTTATTCATCGCTACATCGGCCAAAATAACCACCGACTTTCATTCATTTTTCAAATTCTCACTCAAATATTAAAATTCATGGTAAAACCCAAACCCCTATATAGTTATGACAGTTCTATTGCAAACAACACTACCGCATAGGAGCATAATGGTCATTTATCTAGAAATAACTGCAAATCAACTATTTTTCAAACACACGAACCAAACAGCTAGTCAGTTCATCTGAATCAACTGCTGATCAGCAGCTTCTTAGGATAAGCTGTTTATCTGAATAAGCTGGATAACTTGCAGCTGCCCCAAACAAACCCTTAAGCTAAATCCGCTTGTTAATAGGCTAACAAACAACACTTTAATTTCTCTAAATCCTTAGACCCGTCTTCCAATGGGATTCACTAAATCCTGAAATTAAGGCAGAACTAAGAAAAAATAGGATGAATATGTGGGATATACATGTGTTTCTTGCAACTTGGCAGGATTTAACATAAATCCTATTAAATCCTACTTGAAACTAGCTAAAAAACTACCCCAAGAAAGTACAATGAGTTAAAACTCCATAAGCTAAAGATCATGAAAGAATTTCAAAAGGACAAAACTTTTTAAGCCTTTCATCGTATCACACGCACCGGTAATGCAGAAGCAAAGGAAGGTACTTGGACCAATTTTATTTGATCCAACCAAGTAACCATGTTTCTATGTTAAAAATATGGAAATTGAAAGTCTTAGGAACACTCATGTAGCATGCCCATATTAACGATAAGCAATATAAAGCATCAGTTTCCAAAATAAGAAATAAAGTTTACCTTCAAAATAATCCTCAAAATAATGTCTTGATGTTGGGTGGGAAGCCTTGAGACATTAACTAAAAGATCAGGAGCCATATTGGCTTTCGCCTGCAACATAAGACCAGCCCCCATTCCAAAAATAAAATAAAATAAAAACAAGCATGTCATGTCTATACTTTAGATCTTTGAAAACATGAAAAAGAAGTTAACCAAAAAAAAACACCTCGGCAGGCAAACGATCAAAGGACATCTCGATGTACACCATACAGAAATTTCTAACCATGGGGAAACCACTGGCCTCACAATAAATCTCCCACAGCTCCAACATTGGCAACCCTATTTCCAGGCGGTGCTTCACCCGTTTGTTCACATGCGTTAGAATCTCCATAACCTACCAGCACGAGAAAAAGTATAAATAGCATAAAAACGTAATAGCACGGTATCAATAAACCCTAGTGCAAATATGCAATTCAATTTAAAAAAAAAATTTGCAATCTGGCAAAGCTATTATCTTTTTCCAATAGCAGAGTCTGCCACTATTAGGAAGTGATTATTGATTGGCAAACCATCAATCCAAAACAATGGAGCCAAGAATTAAGAAGATGGGGATTTACCAACTTGCGGACTGAAGGAGATAAAGAGGATAGAGAGGAGACGGTGTAGGGCAGGATCTTTGATAGCAATTGCTCCAGTTCGGAGTCATCAGCGAGAGCGAGGCGGGTGAGCATGCGGTCCAGCATCTCCTCCCTCTGGGCGTCGGATGGCTGCGTGGATGTAGAGGGATCCGCCATTTACTTGTTCTGCAAGCAACACGGCGGTTCTGGTCGATGCAAAAGTGGTAGAGCGCAATCCAACGATCTTTACGGCAGTCTTCGGCACACCGGGTTGGTCTTCCTCTCCTTGAGCTCCTTAGTCCAGCTTCAAGCGCACCAAATCCCACAGATTTTTAAATTAATTGAAGCAGATTAATAGAAGTAGATGCAACAATACAGAGAACAAGTTAAGGAATTCAATTTTTTTTAACACTTCACTTCTAAACAATCATTTCATGTAAGATAATAATAAGAATCACAAAATTAATTGGCAAAGTTTTAGCTATAGTTTTGAAGGTTATATTATTTGATGTTTAATACTGCGGATTTTATTATTTATAACTTACATTTACATGATCTTGATCACACGAATAGCCTAAAAACATAGAAGGGTTTATGTTGTATCAAACAACAACCTCGGAATCTTAAAAGAGTTAGGGCTTATATTGCATAATATGATTTTGAAAAGTCAAAAGATAACATTTAAAGTGCTATTTTGAATTATTGTATTCAAATTGGAAGTCCTGATTTTGAAAAGTCAAAAGATAACATTTAAAGTGCGATTTTGAATTATTGTATTCAAATTGGAAGTCATCAAATTGGAAGTCCTGTTGATGTAGGTGCTCGATGCAGGTCAGATTTGTGTGTTATTTCTGCAAATATTTTTCAATATTACAAAATACACACGACAGTAATAAAAACAAATATACAATGTAAACCCAACAAAAATAACTTTTAGTGAAAATAATTTTATCTTTTAAAATCTTTAAACTGTCAAATCCTCTAATAATAACGCAAGTATACATTTTGCTCAAGTAATAAAGGGCTCTAATGGAGTCCAAGATATCAATCCCACAAGGAAGTCGGAAATGCTTTTAGATAAATTCTTATAATTATAATTTAAATCACAATTTAAACTACTAAATTGAAGTATTAAATTCAAATGTAAAATATTAGAGTAAATGCTAAATAAGATGAAGTTAAAAAAACTATGTTAACTAAACTAATTGCTAAACTTACAAAAATTAAACCAAGTTTTTGTGATAGAGAGTTCAAATTTAGGAAGACATCATTCCTCTTTACAATGAGTATATGAATTGTAAAGAAATTAAAATCATTTGAACATATATAAATTTGTTTTGTGTCAAATAAAAGCAATCGTATTCTTTACCCTCTTCCAAGTGAATAAAGAACATTGACTAATCCAAATTTGGTCCCTAATTCTGTGGTTATGTTGGGAGGATACCGACTGCCACTCCAGAGCTCCCATTACTCCCTAATCTGAGGGCTAACAATTGCGCATTAATTTCCAATCAACTGGACCAAATTGGAGATTTTAATCTGTCACCTTAAAATCTCCAATTATGCATCCAACAAAGTATATTTCCCTATTTTTTTGCACTCAACTCCATGGATGACATCCTCTCTCTTGAAATCAAATGTGATTCTCACTATGTTGTAGAAATCATAGCCCTTTTGGATCATATGTTTCTCAACACATTTTAACATTTCAATTGACAGATCGAAAAATAAATGAAGGTCGAAGTTCAAATCATCACAATTTTTTTACCAAGTGTTTTATGGGAGGCAACCCATAGTTATTTGCATAGTTTAAGTTTAGCTTGTTTAGATTTTTTGTGTGTATTTTCTTGATTATGTTTGAGAGTCGCACATGTGTTGTTACTACTTAAAACATTATAATTCATGACCTATAAGAGGTTAAGATTAGTATTTGGAGATATGGTAAATCGGTGTTCATTTGTGCATTAGTGGCTAGACATCAAAATATGGCACCTAGGCATTAGAATACAGAGAACCTGTTGCCTAGGCACTCAAATCTGGCGCATAGGCAGCCAAATCTGGTGCCTAGGCGCCATAGTTACTAAATCACGAAATTGAGTGATTTTTCAATTTTTCTGTCAATTTTTGCCATTATAAAACACAAAAAGCTTCAATTCATTTTGTTCTTCACCATTTTAGAAGGGTTGGGAGTGACAGAAGTCTTGAGATTTCATCAGATTTCAAGATTCATGGATTGAAATGCTTTGACAAGTTTAACTCTTAGATTCTTTGATCATAAGAAGTACATAAGCAAACAAGAGCAAAGTCTTCATGATAGGACTTTGGTGAAGAAGAAATTGATAAGAGAAAGAGGATTCATCATGCTTGAAGGGCAGATCAAGACGATTATTGAGCAAAGGCATTGGGAAGTGTTTTATTACACGATGTACCAAAAATATATGCATTTTTAGACATATATTTTATACATTTTTAGACAGTACCAAAAATATATGCATTTTTAGACATATATTTTATACTCATTTTTGGTAATATTGCACTTTAAAGAAAGGTATTTTGCATGTTTTTGGCTTCAGAAATAAAAAATGAACTTTTGGTGAAAAAGAAGCAAAAACGATGCAATTTAGAGCTAAAACGAGCAAGAAAGAAAATTTTGGCCTGACACATTTCGATATGTCTTTCTATGCATAATCAACTTCTCACTTCTCACATGTTTTTAAATAAAATTACACTTTAAGAAAGAAAAGTTTTTTTTCATGCTTATTTTGTAGGTCTATCTGTTAGGAACAAAACACAACTTAAACATGGTGAAATGGAAACAAAGCCAAACAGAGCGAAACAGTGGAGCTACTGCAGGCAGGAGTTGACGGCGCCCATATTGGAGTCGACGACGCCCAAGTCCAGAGAATCGACAAAAAATGACGCCGAAGGCACCCAGACCGGCGCTAACGGTGCTCGAGAAGATTATGGACAGATTTTTTTACGGTTTTTGGCATTTTAGAAGGCTCCCAAGTGATTCAAACACCCCATAAAGTGATTCAATGCATCTAGACACTTGGGAAGGCTCTTAAATGAAGGGATGTGTCTCTTGGAGTTAATGAGTGATTTTTAAATGAAGAGTTGTGTCCCTTGTAGTGATTCAATGAATCCAGACACTTGAAGTGAAAAGATGTGTCTCTTGAAGTGAAGGGGAGTGTCTTTTGGGAAAAAGGAGAGATTTTGTGCCTCTTTAAAAAAGAGGGTCTGACGCCTCTCATAGCGGGAAGTGAAAAGATGTGTCTCTTGAAGTGAAGGGGAGTATCTTTTGGGAAAAAGGAGAGATTTTTTGCCTCTTTAAAAAAGAGGGTCTGATGCCTCTCATAGCGGGGGTGTGTGCGTGTGTGTGTGTGTGAGTGTGTGTAAGTGTAGAGTTAAGTCTTATTTGTGGAGAGGATTTTCTTGAAGAATTGTAAGAGGAGAGGGAATGTGAGAGGTTTCTTCTTTACTACATTTCTAAGAGAGAATTCAGTGTTGATTGTAAAAAGAGAAAATGCTTCAAGGAAACTTCAAGGGATTTGCTTGAGAAGGAGTTTAAGATAAGTTGTGTTCTTTCATTACTTTGTTTTATAAACTTGTTTATATATATATAATTCATGTTTTGTCGTATCTTCCTCATGAATTTTGAGTAATCTTCTTTGTCTTTCTCCCTGCAATGAGATATGGTGAAATGGAAAGATAATTTGAATGTGTCATTTAAATGTTAAATAATTATGATGATTTTTCACTCCGTTCTTCATTTCCTTTTCGATATGGCCAATTGAAATATTAAAATTTGTTTTGAAACATACAATCCGGGAAATAGACTATGAGTTCTACAACAAAGTGAGAATCACATTTGATTCCATGGAGGAGTAATGGAGGAGTTGATTCCATGGAGGAGTATGTCGTTCATGGAATTGGGTGCAAATAAATAGGGAAATATACGTTGTTGGGCGTAGAATTGGAGATTTTAGGGTGACAGACTAAAATCTCCAAATTGGTCTTATTATTTATGAACTGAAGTGAGAGTTAGCCTTCAGGGGAATGGAAGTGGGAGCTCTGGAGTGAGAGCCAGGATCCTCCCGGCCTAACCACGGATTTAAGGACTAAGCTTAATATTAGCCAATGATTTTCTATAACACTTGACCGAGGGTAGAGAATTAAAACTGCTCCTATTTGGCACGATACGAATTCAAAACATTTATCTCTGTCATTAACCAAAAATTCATTGTAGTGGGAATGATATTTTCTTAAATTTGAACTCTTCATCACAAAACTTTATTCAGTCTTAGTAAATTTAACTTTAAAGTTTAGAAATTAATTTAGCAAACTTAGTTTCGTTAGCATACATTAAAACCACTTTAATCAACCTTCCAAACTAATTGCTTATAATAGTAGATTAGAATTAACCAAAGGGATTTCTTATTTCACTTCTTCGTGGAATCGATACTAGGGTTTTTAAAGAAAGCCCTATATTACCTGAAGCGATATGTGCACTTGCGTAGAACCCATAGTGTGTAAACTACTTTCTCCATTTTATAATATTTCAATTTTAAATATTAACTGCTACATATAAATTGGGTCAATTTTTTTTACAATTATTTGAAAGTTAAATTACTGCGTAACTGTGGGTCGGGTCAAGTTTTTGACGCTATCTCAGAGGAATTAAATTGACGTAAAACACACAGAAAAACAACACACCAGAGGCACATAGAGTTTTTGGCGTCGTTGTCGGAGAAGCTTCAGAAATAACTTTAAGAGAATTTTAGTTAAACCTGTAAGTCTTAGATTTGAAAATTATAATATCGTATATTAATTATTGTGTGAAAAATCCAAAATACCAAAAATATTTTTTTTATATCTGTCATATTAGTTAAGTCTTTAAATTTGTTTGCGTCGTTCAGAGGATGGAAACCTTGAATTTTACGACTCATATTTAAAGAGAACTTTTAGGAGGATGATGAATCAGAATGGACTCCATGCATTTAATGTAGAAATGACGGATTGACAATATAATGAATATTCAGATTTGGATTATAATGTTAGTAGCTTCAATAGAATAAACCGTAAGAGAGGAGCGAATTTTCAAGAACATATGCTTACTATTTTAAATTCTCAGGTTACAGATATTGCAAGGAAGTTAGATCAACATATAGAAAGTTATCCTCAAATGCCCCCCAAATATTCAAGAAAATTCATTTGGACAATTTATTGAGCCTAACTATTTTGAAACTAGCCATAAGATATATAATCCTTATTCTGATTATTACAAACAAGGTTGTGAAAATTATTCAAGCTTTAACTGGAATACTAAATTTGGAGGAGAAAACCAATTTTGGGAAGATAATCAATTTAATCGGACATGTAATTTGAATAGTCAAGGTAATTTTAGCGATGAACTTTCTTTTCCTAAAAATTTTAACTCCAACCCACAGAATGAGGAGAAGGATTTATTAGAAGAGGTTGTTGTTCAAATGGAGAGTGAGCTAAAGAGTCAAGGGACTGCAATGAGGAATATGGAAAACAAACTGGGGGCATATTATTAACTCAATTTACAATCATCCTCAACATCCTCAATTTAACTTCAATATCCTCAATTTAACTTCAATCCACAGGAGAAAGAGTTATCGATAGAAGAGGTTGTGATTCAAATGGAGAGTGAGTTTGAAAATCAAGGGGCTGCTATAAAGAATATATAATGTCAATTGCGGCAGATTATTAATGCAATTAACAGTTACCCCCATAAATTTTACCTAGTGACCCTAAGATAAACCCTAAAGAGATGAATGATGAGCAATATAAAGTTTTCAAACTAATATTTAGAAGTGATGAGAATATGTTTCAAAAGAACTTTGAGTTGAGAGATGAGGATAAGGAGATTGAAAGACCGATGGAAGAAATTCCTAATGAATTAGAAAAACACATTTCCTCAACTAGAATAAATATAGAATGACCACCTCCACCATTTACTCAGTACCAAGGGGAAGAGTTAGAAGATAACTTGAAATAGAATTGTAACAGAGAGAATCTGAATTATCTAAAGAGAACCCAATTGATCCAAAATTTGGAAGATCATGAAGTAGCTTATAAAGATCCATTTCTTATAAAATTTAAGGATGATATTAATATAAAAATTGAGAAAATTACTCAAAATTTTTGTATCTAGAAGAAATATGAGGAACAAGGATATGAATCCATTTGAAAAGAAGAGCTGAAAGAAAAAAATTAATTTGAGGACTTTGTAGGAATCTCTGGATATGAAAAAGATTGGGCGATTGATCAAGGATTATTTAATTAGAATTTTGATCCAGGTGGAATCATTTGTCGGGTTAGCGACGTTAAACCAAGCGCTTTATGGGAGGCAACCCATAGTTATCAGTATGGTTTGATTTAGTATTCTTGAGAGCCATGATAGTTAATGTGTATTGTGTTTAATTTAGTGTGGATTGATTGGTTCTATTGATGATTTGTGGTTGTTTCTATTGTTATTGGTTCTGGTTCTATTGATGATTTGTGGTTGTTTCTATTGTTGTTGGTTCGATTTGATCTTTGTGTGACATGAGGGAGGTGATTCCTTAACTTCTTATTCTGGCTAGATTTGTATATTCTCTTGTAGTAGTGGGATTGATGAGTCCACTATGACTCGGGTCTCACCCGGACTTGAGTTTTACTAGAGACAACATGAATTCAAATAGTGACAGTTCCATCTTAATTTTATTACTTCTTTCTTTGACTTTGTTTTCATTTGATAGGAGTCATGAATCTATTTGATGAATAACATGTGGAAGAACTTACACTATCCTTATAATTGTTAGAGGTGTTTAATTAAAAGGATGAGGTGCTGCCTGAGGTTGGTGCCCGGGAGCCAATATATCAGGGATAATCTTATCTTTTAGATTATATTCTATAAAATTATTTATAACGTACCTTATTTATCTGTATAGTGATTCCGTTAGAAATTGAAAGTAAGTTAGTGAGATGTGATGAGTTAAAAGAAGAATTGACCTCATTTATCATGCATGTTTGTGTTTGTGTTCCAATAATATAAAGATTTGGAGAACACATAAATATATATTCCTATGACGATACATGTCCTGCTTGTTAGACCTTTCTTTCAATTTTATCAAGCATGTTTAGTTAGATTTGCTTTCTACTAAATGATTTACTTTCTACTACATGTTTTATATCCTGATAAATAATTGTAGATGTTTTTTATAGACATTTTTGGTAGAGAATTTCTAAACTATTTTTTTTTCCTACTTATATCTTCTGTACTAAATGTTATATATGTTAAAAATCATGTTTAGGGGTAGGAAGAAAAATAAAATTTTAAAGTGAGTCTACTTCCTTTTAGTTTAATATTATTGCAAGCATGTTTTAGGCTAGATATACTTTCTCTTGCAATCATTCTATCCTGATTATGAATGAATATGAATTTGATAGGATGTTGTAGTAGTAAGTAGATTCAACTTTTCGTTTTTGTCCTGCTACATTTTATGGAATTAATTGTAAAATATTTTAAAATTCAAGTTTGGGAGGAAGAAAAATTTCTTTTAAAAGAAAAAAAATAAATTTTACTTGTCCTCAATTAGCTATATTTTCAAAATTTACAATTTAGTTGGACATGACCTTCGGTATTAGAGGCTAACTTTAGATAACTATATGTGTGCTTCTAAATATATAGTAGACTTAAGTAAAAGTTTTCAATAATGAAAGTTAATTCTAGAGTTAAGATGTTTGGTACGAAAGGATAAGACTCTTTTTTTTTTATTTAAAGTAAAGGAATTTGTAGAGTTGAAGTATTAAGAATCTTAGAGTTTCATGTAAGAAGAAAAGAATGAGATTTTATGAAAAATCTTCAAAGCTAATATGAATTTATAAAGTTAAGGAATATGAAATGTTTTTAACTTTAGGAAGAGGATAGTGATTTCAAAATCATTAAAGACTATCCAGATATAGTAATCCTCACATGAAAAAGAAAAAAAAAGAAAGGATTGAAAATGATCCTGAAAGAAAAGAAAAAGAAAAGCCAAAAACAAAATCCTTACTAATAAAGATCTCATGAAGTTCTTTTTCATATGAATATTCTAAGTAACTTTAATATGAAAAATTGCAGTTCTTCTTAAAATGAATAAAGAATCAGAAATCTTAAACTTGACTACTAAGTATTCTTACACTTTTAGGGTTTAGGGTAAGGTTGTTAAAATTTTTTCTTAAGTTGTGTTATTATATTTATTAGACCAAATTATAGAAATTTAAAAGTTAAACTCTGTATCATAAGTCATATTTTTTTGTAGTAAAAGTGTTACTTGAGGACAAGTAACATTTAAGTTTGGGGGACTTTGATGCACCAAAAATATATGCATTTTTAGACCTATATTTTATACTCATTTTTGGTGATATTGCGCTTTAAAGGAAAGTATTTTGCATGTTTATGGCTTTAGGTACAAGAAATGAACTTTTGGTGAAAAGAAGCAAAAATGGTGCAATTTGGAGCTAAAACGAGCAAGAAAGAAAATTCTGGCCTTACACATTTCGATATGTCTTTCTATGCTTAATCTACTTCTCACTTTTCACATTTTTTTCAATGAAATTACACTTTAAAGAAAGTTTTTTTCATGCTTATTTTGCAGGTCTATCTGTTAGGAACAAAATGTAACGAAAACGGGGTAAAACGGAGCTGAAACGGAGCTGAAACGAAGCTAAACAGAGGAAAACAGTGGAGCTACTGTAGATCGGCATTAATGACGCCCATACCAGAGCCGACGGCGTGTGAGTCAAGAGAAGCGACCAAAAATGGTGTCGAATGCACCCAAACCGGCGCCAACGGCGTCCGGGACGATTATGAACGGATTTTTGGCAATTTTTGATGTTATAGAAGGCTCCCAAGTGATTCAAACATCCCATGAAGTGATTCAATACATCTAGACACTTGTAAAGGCTCTTAAATGAAGGGATGTGTTTCTTAGAGTTAATGAGTGGTTTTTAAATGAAGAGAAGTGTGCCTCTTATAGTGATTCAATGATTCTAGACACTTGGAGTGAAGAGTTCTGTCTCTTGAAGTGAAGGGGTGTGTCTCTTGGGAAAAAAGAAGGGACTTTATGCCTCTTTAAAAGAGAGGGGCTGGCGCCTCTCATAGCAGGAGTGTGTGTGTGTGTGTGTGTCAGTGTGTGTAAGTGTAGAGTAAAGTCTTGTTTGTGGAGAGGATTTTCTTGAAGAAATGTAAGAGGAGATGGAAGGTGGGAGGTTTCTTCTCTATTACATTTCTAAGAGAGAATGAAGTGTTGATTGTAAGAAGAGAAAGTGCTTCAAGGGAACATAAGGGATTTGCTTGAGGAGGAGTTTAAGATAAGTTGTGTTCTTTCATTTCTTTGTTTTGTAAACTTATTTATATATATATAATTCATGTTTTGTCATATATTTCTCATGAATTCTAAGTAGTCTTATTTGTCTTTCTCCCTGCAATGAGATATGGTGAAATGGAGAGATAATTTGGATGTGTCATTTAAATATTAAATAATTGTGATGATTTTTCACTTCGTTATTCATTTACTTTTCGATCTGATCCATTGAAATGTTAAAACTTATTGTGAAACATACGATTTGGGAAATGGACTATGAGTTTTACAACAAAGTGAGAATCACATTTGATTCAATGGAGGAGTATGTCGTTCATGGAACTTAGTGCAAATAAATAGAAAAATATACGTTGTTGGGCGTAGAATTGGAGATTTTAAGGTGACAGACTAAAATCTCCAATTTAGTCTTAGTGTTTAAGAACTGAAGCAAGAGTTAGCTTACAGGGGAAGGGAAGTGGGAGCTCTGGAGTGAGAGCCAGTATCCTCCCAGCTTAACCATAGATTTAGGGACTAAACCCAACATTAGCCAATGTTACTCTATAACACTTGACTGAGGGGAGAGAATTAAAACTGCTCATATTTGGCACAATACAAATTCAAACCATTTATCTCTATCATTAACCAAAAATTCATTGTAGTGGGAAGGCTGCTTTCTTAAATTGAACTCTTCATCACAAAACTTTGTTTAGTCTTAGTAAATTTAACTTTAAAATTTAGAAATAAATTTATTAAACTTAGTTTCGTTAGCATACATTAAAACCACTTTAATCAACCTTCCAAACTAATTGTTTATAGTAGTAGACTAGAATTAGCCTAAGAGATTTCTTACCTCGCTTCTTCGTGGGATTGATAATGGGGGGTTTTTAAAGAAAGCTCTATATTACTTGAAGCGAAACATGTACTTGTGTAGAACCCATATTGTATGAATTATTTTCTATTTTTTATAATATTTTGATTTTAAATATTAACTGCTATATATAAATTGGGTCAAATTTTTTTTTCCATCTTTTGAAAGTTAACTTACTGCATAACTGCGGTTCGGGTCAAGCTTTTGATGCCGTCTCAAGGGAATTAAATTGACATGAAATATACAGAAAAACAACACACATCGGGGGCACATCATTACACTACTGTGATCTTTATCATGAAGGAATTCTATGCAAATCTTCATGGATTGATTTATGTTCGAAGTAAGTTAGTACATTTCACTCCTTCAAGGATCAATAAGTTTTTCTCATTGGATGATGTGCCAATTTACAAATTTGCCAACTTCACTCTGACTAGAAACAATTTGATTGAGATCTTCAGATTCTTGACGGACAACAATAAACATTAGAAATTTAGAAGTTATTTCAAGGATAGTTTCCCTGCTGCAAGACTAAATTCATGATCTATGCCTTGACATTTTTTCATTTCTGCCAAATTGCTTCCTACCACGAACATCAAGGAAGTAATGAAGGAAAGTGCAATCCTCAATTACTGTATTCAGATGGGAAGACCTATTGATGTGGGGTCACTTATTTTTATATCCATCATTGGAGTTACACTAAATGGATCTATGACTGGGCTTTGACACCCTGCAGTTATTTTCTCACTTTGTAGTTAAGCCCTGGTCCCTTATGAAAGTTGGGAAAATATACTTCTTCAATGGAATCCCATGGATCAATCTATCTAGAGGTGTGACAACATCGATCTTTATGCGGCGCATGAAGGAAGTTCTTATATGGATCAGTCTTCACCCCTGCCCACATCATCTGTATCTCAATGTACAGACTGTTTGGCAAGTAACTTGGAAGATGTGGCGAATAAAAAGAAGGAGATATCAGTGATTCATAACAGGATCAATAACATCACTGATCAATTTGATCATCCAGATTGGCAAATGAAACAACAATTGGATCATGCTTCCATTGTCCATGATGCACAGGTCTAGATGTACAAGAAGAATTGCTGAATCAACAATGATTTTGAGGACTTCCCAAACTATCCTTTCTACAACTTATACGTCCATCAATCGCTTAGAGTTATTAGAGAAGTGGATAGTGAGGTTGATGACAATATGTAGAGGATTTTTCATAATAGCTTTTATACATGCTTGTTGGTTTGAGGCATGTTTGAAAGTATTTGGTTTTGTTGAGCATTAACTTTGTGGTGTGCTTGTAGGCTTTCTAGTATTTAGGGTGTTTGAATGCTTAATAGTCTGTGAGTGAATTTAGAATTTGTGTTTACAAATTGTAAGTCATGTACATTAGTGTTTGTATGAAAATTGGATTTATATTTAAATATAAGTGATTTTTTTTGTGTTTTGTAAAAATTGGGCATTGGAAGTTATTTAAATATGTTGAATTTGGTTTACTACGCAGTACCTTGATGTGCAGTGCTCGAGTTGAAAATTGATAAAAAAACAAAAAAACAAAAAAACCGTAATCTGGGCACTGGAGCTTAGGCGTCAAAATCTGGTGCCTACGCGCCAGAAACCCTAGTGCTTAGAACTTAGGCACCATAATTTGGCATCAAACTGCTGGTTCAACTGAACCGTAAATCTGGGTTAAAAACCCAATTTTTGCCCAACTGACAACTTTTCTTCCTAGTTTTCAAAAAAAAAATAGTGTGTGTGTGTGGGGGGGAGGGGGTGGTTCCTAAGGCTTCTCAAATCTTGCTTTTTAGGGCGATTTCTTGGCTTAAATTCATCGAACTTGATCTCCTCATGGTAAGGACTTCACTTTAATGCAATTTTTTTTTTTACCACGAATTCTTCTCACATTGCTCATGTGCTGAAATTTTGGATTTTTAAGAAGAAATGAGTGATGAATTCATGATAGAAAGTTTCTTACCTTAAAAAAGTGTTGTTGAGAGTTTAATAATATTGTTTGGAATTTATGTGGACTTTTTTATAGATTATGGCTCCTAAAACTAAGAGAGAAAAAGGAAGACCTAAGTTTGATTCTTAGAAGTTCGCCAATATTTGTCGGCCGCCATATTTTTCTTCATGATTTTAATTCAATTTAATAATATATATATATAGAAATTCGATTTTTTAGAAAAAAAACTAGTATTTTTCAATTTTTGAAAACGGTAACATTTTAATTTTTAAAAAATACGAAACCGAACTGATCTCATATAGACAATAGTCTAAATGACCGAGCACAATACCACAAGCAATGCACCTACCTCGAAGGATAGATACATTATTTACTAGTGAAGGCACAATTAAAGAAACTAAAAATATATGACATTTGTTTGGTCTGCGAACCATTTGCCGACAAATTCTTCTATATAATATAAAAGATAAAATAGGGTTTATATTAAGCTGGGTTCAGAAAATTTCCTATAAGAGCAAGCCCCTATAGTTAATTACATCTTAAATGACCAAAGTCACTTAAGAAAGCTCTCAATTTAGATCATAGAATATTGCCTTTAAGATTTTCAAAAGGTAGGACTTTTCAAGGATTGGACAAAGAGGTGTGAAATGTAAAGGGCTCAAATTTGGAACATTTTATCATGAAATCCAAAAAAAGAAGAATTAGGGGATGTCATAGATCATGAGAAGAACCTCAATGACTTCTCAAGTTATCCTAAGGTTTGGCTTCAATTTTAGGAGAAAATTATTGAATGTTTCATCCTACCGATTTTATTAATTAGAGCTTACATTTATGCAAAAATGGTCGCATAAATAGTCTGAAAAATGTGAGGATTTATATCGTGATGAATGATAACCTCAAAATCCTAAAGCGATTTAGGGCTTAGATCGCACAATATGATTGTGTAACAGCATGAAGATAAGTTGAGTATTTATGTCTCACTAGGAGGATAACCTCAAAATCCTATGACTTGTTATTTCTAAGGAAAGAAATTGCTGTAGTAGATCTTTGTGTTGTTATAGATTGCTGTTATAAAAGACTGGCCATAGAGTTAGCTCTAAGCTCCTCGGCGAAATAGTAGTCCTAAAGTCTAAGTTTTGAAGGTTTAAATGACAAGTTCAAGTTAAATCAGGGGGGAGGGGTTAAAGTTGATTAGAGCGACACCGGTTCAGATCCCACAGTTCCCTCATTATGGTATCACTATTTTCTTTTGAATTTACTTAGCTTAAACAAGTTGTTAAGCCCATTTAAATCGAGGAGGTCTCGTTAGCAACCGTGGGGTACCTCCTCCGAGGGACTCCCGTAAATTCAAAAGGACATGTTATGAAATTGTTGTTTTTGTTTTCATTTTGAAAATCTTGTTTAATTTTTAGAAATTATTGATTGGTTTTGAAAAGGTTTGTTTTTCTTTTGTAGGTAAATTAAAATTTATAACCAAGCATGTATAATATTTCTTTAAAAGTAAGAGTAAATTGTAGTAATTAAAATGACAGAAATTAAATAAAACTCTAAAAACGTACCTAACATCTTCTCGCTGTTCTCGCTGTAAGATTAGCCTCTGCAACAAGTATATATAATTTTGCATAAATTTAAATGAAATTGTGGGAAAGGAAAACAGGGAAGAAAGCTTAAGCTACCCCTACTGAGTTTTGTGTCACAATCTAATGACTTTATTTCCTTTATTTATTATAATTATTTTAGAACAAAATTGTGAAAATTTCATTCTTTTAATCCTTTAAAAATTTATAACTTCATTTAGAAAATTAGAAAAAATATTTTAATCACTCCCAAGTGATCAAGAAACCAATTGTGACATTTTGATGCATTTTTCAATTTTATTGATTTTTATTATTTTTTTAATTATTTTAAGTATTTAAAATTTAAAATATATGTTAAATATCAAACACTTATTTTAGTTTCAATTTTATTTTTCTTAAGTGTCTCTAATTACAAGAAACACAGAAAACCACTTTTCATAATTTTTTGACCTTTAAATTCATTTATATAATTATTTTAATGCAAATATCAAATTTAGTTTAAAAAATCAATTGTAGTGGGGAAATTAATTTAAAATGAACTCAAATTTTTACAGAGAGTTAATGTGACTATTTTTTATAATGTGGGATGATTTTTATTAAGTTTTTAATATTATTTTATTTATTTTAATTTTAACGAGTTTTTAAGATTTAATTAACTATAGTAATTTACATAGATATAAAAACTTGATTTATATTTTTCCTAGGGTCCTCTGGTCGCAATAAACCTACCAAAATAAGTTTTGTATTTTTTTATTTATATTTTAATTTTTATAACTTTTTAATTAAACAAAGGTGACTTATTTTGAAACATAGGGCTTCCACACTTAGAGATGTTCTCCGACTTTGAAAAAATCAGAGAACACACCTATCAACATGAAGTTTAAACCCTCAAAATATTAAGCTATGGTGATTAATATTTATTCAATTAAAATCAAAAAGATTACAGAGGGTATTTAATTATTTAAAATTAAAATATAAGTCAAATAATTTTAATTTTTGTTTCATATTGTTCTCCTTTGTTCACTGAGCCAGGTTATTTTCTTTAATTTTTATGATTTTTCTATGCAAAGATATGAATTTTCTAAGTTTTGGCTATTAAATAAAGCAAAATTCCTTATTTTCCTACTTATCTAACTCAGCTGCCACGCCATCCTTGTCCCCTCTGATGCTCCACGCATCGATGGGCTACTGGACGCCGCTAGCTGACTCAGTCGCCATGTGGCCTACTTTCAAGGATCATTTCCTCATCTGATGTCGTCTTGTCCGTTGCATCAATACGCACACTAAACAGGCGACATCCGTTCATCGTCCCTGATCAACCTAAAATAAGAGATGTCCACATTAAATCGCTTCGATCTTGCTTGAAACTCAATAAAATTAAGTGTGGTTTGTTCCTACACATACATCTAACCGAGACGAACATATCTATACGGTTGATCATACATGGAATTAACATTTTCTTCATAAAAGCCACCATCCGATGTTTTTGGGGGGGGGGGGGAGTGATCCATACCTTGTTCCAAGAGGTGTAGCCTTGATTGGAATAGTTCTTCATGTTCGTTGTGGCCTCATGAAGCTCCTCCAAGTGTCACCTTGAGCTAAGGATTAGTCTAGGTATGAACTTGATCAAAGGGTATTTTGGTTTTGGTCTAGCTCTATGATAGAGGGCTCAATTGATGGGGGTTTCAATGGGAAACTTCCTTCCTTACTCTAGTGAAGCTTAGTAGTGAATCAATTTATGGATTGGTGTAGTTTTGTGGGATATCAGTGAAAGTGTCTGATATTTGAGCTCTGGAATTGAGCTCAAATAAAGGGAATTAGGGCTGAAAAATGGTGGGGATGAGCTTCTCTAGGCTGCTAAGAGGTCTGGAGAGCATGCCAAGGTGGCACAGGAGCCGTTTAGGTGAAGGGAAGGAGTGCTCCAGTGGCCAATGGGCTTAGCTAGCTCGGGGGGGGGGGGGGGGGGGGGGGGGGGGGGTTTAATTTTGGGTTTTGACCACTTGGGGCTTCTCTACCTGAGTGTTTTTTGGTGGTTGAGGTGGTTGTCCGACTCCAAGGTGGAAATCCAAGGGAAGATTGAGGTTTGGGTTAAGTGGACTAAGCTTGGGTTAACTCCTTGGTCACTTGGCTAATTCAAGCCCCAAAATGGTTAGGGTGAGTCCCATGACCCCAAGGCATGTTTTGGTGAGTTTGGATGGCTGGTTTAAGCATGGGGCAAGAGTTTAAATGTTGCATGAGAAGGGTAAATCCAAGTGAAGAGGGAAGAGGGAGTGGTCACCTCCAGTTGCATAATTTTGTATGTTTGACCTCATGATGCCCATGGAAGGCTCTAAGAGGCATGTCATGCTATGTATGAGCCCATGGAAATATTTCATGCAAAAGAAAATTTTATTTTTTAAGAATTTTAGGAAATTTTGCCATGATGCCTAATTTGGATAAAAATTCAAATGCATGTATGATATGCTGCACATGTTTCCATGATATAATGATTTTGAATGTCCTGATATTATGAAGGAAAATTTTATTTCATGTTTGTTCTATGATGAAGGAAATTTTTATGTCATGTGGGCTTAATTTGGTCTTTTAAAAATGCACATGGGTATAGGCTTTTAACATGCACTTGATGATTTTTTATTTTGTAAATTGATCAGGAGCTAGTCAAATGGATTTAGAATTGGTTGAAGTTTAATTTGGATATGTTGAATTTGATGTGAATTTGCAATTGGGGCATTTGATTGATCATGAAGCCCAATTTTGGGATTTTTAGATTTTGGGTCAATTTGTGGCAATCCACTTAGTCTTGGATTTGAAGTTTAGAATTGGGTTTAAGTGGGCTTGAATTTGGTTTCAATTGGACTATGATAAGATGAATTTGAATTTTGAATCAAAATTGAGGAAATTTGAAATCAATTTGGTGGAAATTTTGGGTGATTTTGGGAATTTAGGCATTTAGGGGCAAAATTAGGATTTTGGTCAAAGTTGATCAATTTGGTCAAATTGGGTCAATTGGAGTGTTTCAAATTGATTTTGGGAACATTTGGAGTGATTTGGAATAATTTTTGAGGATTTAGGAATTTTTGGGCCACGAAGGGCATTTTGGTAATTTTAATAAATTTGGGTTATTTTGGGAATTTTGGAGATTTTGGGATATTTCGGGTAATTTGGATGGTCTGAAATGGTTTAAAATGATTTTTTAACAAAATTGAGGGATTTGGACCAACCTTGGAATTTTGGGGTGTTAGGAGCAATTTTGTAATTATAGGAAAATTTAGAACTAAAAGGACAGAATTGGGTAACTGGGTAAGGTTGAGGTTTGATGCAAATTCTAGGCATAGAATTACCCTCATGATGCCATGAGACCAGGGAAACCTCACTTTGGATTCTCCATGTGTTGTACTTATCCACCCTAGCCAAAGATTAAGAGTTTTGGGGGGCCACCCACATGGTTCTCCAAAAAGGCCAGGGAACCAACCCAGACATGTGTATGTTAAGGTTCGAGGTTGCAGGTGAAAGTGTGAAGTGCAAGTGTGTACTAGACCAAGCCACATCACCCTTGGTCAACCCTACGGTCAGACAATCTTAAGGGGAACCTCTCTTGAGCTCTCCCATATTTGCTCCTCCTACTAAGTTCTAGAGGTTAGAACCAACATGTGGAACTTCAAGATGAGCAAAGAAGCGGTTGGAATTTTATTGGCAAATCAAACACCTCTTTTCAATGACGAAAAGGCGACTGACAACGGAAAAGTCCTATGGCTAAATCCTAGGCTTCTAAGGAAGAAAGGCTAGACCTCAACCAAAAACGAGGTCAACAAATGGACCCCCAATATGTGTGGTGTGTCGGGCAGGCACACGACACGTACTGGCATTGAGTGACGAGATCAACAAACCAACACAACTGCCTAAGTAGAGATGCTCAAAGCAGAAGTGAGAGAAAATGTGGAGAAGGTTTCCGTTGAGGATATACAGAGACTCTTGCTGAGGATTGGCAGATGTACCTTCAGGATGTCAATTTCAAGAGCGAATTTGAAATTCATATGGTAATTTGTGCTTGCTAACCCAAGTAGGGGGCTACACAATAGATTTACGGAGAAAACCACCAGGAAAACTGGCCACCGCAGAGAAGATTCGATTTCAAATTTTTGATGTTTTAACTTTTAATTTCAATTTTAATTTATTTTATGACTTTAATTTTCATTTTATGAAAATTTAAGTTCGGACGAAGGAAATGTGTGAAGTGATCAGATTGAGATGGAATGCACAAGGACTCACATCCAACTTAAACTGAGAAGGAGTAGGACAAGGCCTATCCCAAAAATATCGTCACATTAGGAAGGAAAGCGCAAGGACTCGCATCCAACCTAAGAGGTGATGAGCTACATTGGGAAGGAAATTTTGAGGACTACAGAGGCTATAACATGCCAAAATTTCAATCCATGGTGAAATGCCTATATGCATGGAGAATCAAAAGACTCAAGATAGTGTTTAATTAATTAAAAATAGAACATGCATCAAATGGACTTCAAATTATTTCCACATTGTTCTCCTCTGTTCACTAAGAAAAATAGTATTTTTATTTTATTTTTTGTGATTTTCCTACACCAAGATATGAATTTTTAAAGTTAGGGGTCATTTTCTAAATTATTAAAATCCCTATTTACCTATTTAAATGCCGATGCTGACTGGATCCTAGGCAGCTCCGAAGCTCCACGCGGCGCACTCCCATTTGATGCCACCATCCACCTTAGCACTGACTCGGCCCACGGTTCATGTAAGGAAGCGTTGTCCGACTAGATCTCCTCCGTCCATCCGATATACACGCGATCGGACGGCTCCCCTTCATCGTCCTCCGAGAACCGTCCATCTTCAAGGCTTGATATCTCCCTCATTTCTCAACCAAATTGATTGAAATCTTTTTTAAAATGCTCGTCTATACTAGAGAAACATATCTATACAGTTAAGATGTCATGAAATTAAGCCTAAGCAAATGGAGAATCAAAAGAGGCTCGGGATGAGGAGGAGTTCAATACCTTTGCTATGAGAAGGAAAGCTTCAATCAGAGATGCTTAGCACGTTCGTTGGAGTCCAAGGAGGTTAGGGATTGAGCCTCTTTTTGTGGTGTAAGGTCTAGCTATGAATTCAACCAAGCTCAATTTCAGGTGTTGATCAAAGTCTATACTAGGGGCTCTGTGGAAGGAGGATTTGATGGGGCTTTTTTCTTCTTTCAGTGCTGTGAAGGCATGGGTACAAGTAATTTAAGTTTCGTGGACTGTAAAGGTGGATTGTGCTCTGTCCTGGTTTTAGACAGAATTTTGAGCTCAAAATTGAGCTTCCACAGTGAGGATTAGTGGGGGAAGATGGTTGGATTGCACTGAGGGGGTCTCAAAGAAGCACATTGAGTGATTTGGGAAGCTCTCTCTGAGAAAATTTCAGCACTCCCTCCATGTCCGTGGAGGTAAGCTTTTATAAAAATGGCTGAGGGTGGCTGTCATGGCCAATGTTTGGATGTAATGTGATGCTTAGGTGGAGGGCAGAGAAGCTCCAACATCTCATTTGGGTGAGGTGGCCTCTAGGTTTGAATTGGGTGAAGTTTGAGAGGGGGTGGCCCTTAATTTTGGCATCTACGGTGACTAGGCCGGCCGACCATGGTAGGACGAGGTAGCTAGGAGCTCAGGGAAGCTAGGAGCTCAGGGAACCCGAGCTCAGGGAACCCGGGGGAATATGTCATAGCAATTAAATGAGTTGAGGTTTAGTTTTGGCATAAATATCCAAGGCTTAAGCAAACATGTAATCAAAATTCCTTGATTTAGGGGACCTTCGGTACATGGTTTAGCTTTGGTGATTTTGTGAATTTTAGCTTGGTCACTAGGGTCCAACTAATGGTTGTGGAGTCATTAATTTTGGTACATTGGGGTGGCTAGGCCACATTTAGTGCATGGGTCCAAGTAGGTGAAAATGACCAAAACTTGGGTTTGGGTTTGGCTAGCCATATCTTTAAGCACAATTTATTAATGCATTTGATGTATATGATTGTAATGAACATGATTGTAATGAACATTTTTTAATGAACATTTTTTGTGAAGGATGAAAAGGGGTTTGAGTTCAATTGGAGGGTCAAGTTGAAGGATTTTGGAGATTTGGTCAATTTGAGCATATTGGGCTAGACTTAGGTCTAAACTAAGCTAGGCTTAAAATTTGGCTCAATTGAATGGTCCAAATGTCCAAATGATCAAGGGAGAAGAATTTTCATGAAGGAATGGAATGGAAATTTTGGAGCTAAGGCAATCAATTTGGTGAAATTTGG